>NC_141601.1:54424814-54624179 GCF_047967505.1 Dipteris shenzhenensis
GTGCTCTGTTGCTCCTTTCTGCTCTGCTAGAAGCTGCACTACTGAATGAATTATGCCCCTCCAAAGGGCTCTTTATATAGGCATCTAGGGCCCCTTTCAGTAGCCGACTGGCCTGCCCTAACATGGCCAACCAGTCTGCCATAGAACCGACCCCACAGGCCCCTATTTATTGGGCTGTGGGCACTTCTCTAGGGCTATGTGCTCCCTGCCTTTAAGTGGGGGCCCAACCCCCCTTGCTTTTTGTGCCAACCCCCTCCCACTGCCCTCTATGCATGGGGTTGTGGGTTGGCCTATGTGGCCGATTAGTTTCTTGGCCCTATATAAGGGTAGGGCGCTACCCACTGCAACCCCTCCCTTCTTACAACACTTGTGCTGCTGCCAGGCCCTCTTGCAGGCCCTTTAACCTGCTCATAGCCTCCCTTTAACCTGCTCATAGCCTTTCTCATCCTAGGCGCTTCTGCTACTCCAGATCTGCCCTCTTGCAGGCCCGCTCCATCACTTGGATGCCCCTCCATCTGCACTATAATTAGCACCACCTGTTGCAACCTTCTTCTCTTGTGAGGTGTTGCCCATGTGACAACCCCCTTACATGCAACCAAATCTTTTCCCAATTGGCTACAACTCTCAAGGAGAGTAAACTTGATAGGCTTAAACCTCCTCTCAATTTGTTGGCTCAACGCTCCCTCCACTCCTCGGGTCTCTAGCCAATCGTGACTCTGATACCATGTGAGAAGTGCAACGGATCTAAACGAAAATGGAGAGAGAGAGAGAGAGAGAAAGAAAGTTTATTAAAGTCTTCGGGAGACCATGAAGGTCCATGAGACTAAAGATAACTGATACAATGAGCATAACAGTGGCGGTCTCAAAACGGGCCAGCCAACCGTTTCTACAAAAAAATATGTGAGAGAATCTCACATGCAAAACTGCAAGGACAAAAAGAGATGAGACAACTACAAGTGATCTCAAGGAAAAACCCCATCTGATGGGGGGAACCCCACTCTATAAATAAGCAATCATGCTTCACTATGAGATGCCAAACAATGAGGGAAAGGGGGTTGTATATAGCCTACCTCCCCTTTCCTAATCAGCTATAGTAAAGGGACCGACCTCCTACTCTAGGGACCGACCAACTAGGTGGGCCGACCCACCTCAAGGCTGCTCCACAAACCTATAAGGAGGGGCTCCCTTCAACCTACAACAACTAGGCCATAAGCAAGGCCCTCTCTCTCCAATGACATCAAGATATTTTACCCTCCAACAATATCTTCCTCCAACCACCTCTACAATGTAAAACTTATTTAGGTTTTACTCTACCTAATTTAAGTTGCATATAACATTATCATTATCCCATAGTAATCTAAATCTTGAAGTTTGAATGTCTAAGTTGGTCTTCTTATGAATAGTGCAATAAATTCGAGGCTGCAAATAGTGCAAATACTATAAGTAGCGATTAGCTATAAATGGTGCAAACGGTACAATTCGTGCAACCCTAAAGCCCCACTCTGCTAACACCACCAACTCATTGTCAATTGTGCCATGTGCCATCTCTTGTAATCAAGCATGAAATTAACTATTACAAATTGTCCAATAATTACAATTATATACCTTTGTAAGACTAGTTCTACAAATGTAGATTTTTGTTGTTCTAGGCATAAGAGAGTGATTGAATGCTTTTCTCTCTTTATTTGATAATATGTAAGGAATCTCATTCTTTAACCAACTACTTCCAACCTAGATGTACTACTTTCAACCCGAGAAGTGTGTGTGTGTGTGTGTGTGTGTGTGTGGAGACTCACAACTTTTTCGACTCTTGAATCAAAATCCTTCAAGCTACTGTTGGATCTCTCTTCTTCGGATCTAGTGCATGATGGCCTTATGGAACCAATTGTGGATTTGCGAGAGCAAGTTACTCGGCCGACGGTTGTTAATATGGATACCTCTGCTGGCCTAGATACTGATGCTCCATCAACGTCGGATCTGACACCTGCCTCTACATCCTTGGTTGCGACAGGTTTTTGACCCTATAATTCAAAAATTTCGAGTGCCTGCTTATCTAAAGAAGAATCACAAGCGTAAAAAACACCTTCACGTTATTGATGGTGATGTGGTTCCTTTACAAAGTTTTTGCAAGCGAATAATCTCACCTTGGCGGATATCCTTTTGGATGCCTCCCCTAGTGATTTGTGATTATTTTCACTTTTCCAATTTTCAATTAACCTCCTAGAATTTTCCATGAGATTACTTGTAATCTCTTTTTACTTTTTTACTTCATGGTAGGTTTTCACCTCTTCTGAGGTTTCCCATGCAGAAATATAAGATTTCACTAAAAAATATGTGTGTGTGTGTGTACATATATGTGTATATATATATATATATGTATGTATATACATATATATGTATGTGTGTGTGTATACATATAGATATACATACATACATACATACATATGTATGTGTGTGTGTGTCACACATACATATACATATATATATATATATATATATGAATACACGCACACATGGACAATTATGTACCTGTTTGGGGCTTGCTAGTTCTACAATAAGGGACATAAAGCTTCAACATTTAAAAGCAATCTTTCCAGTCAGATTAAAGCATTTTGCCATTCAAGGAGTGTCAAAAAAGAAAAGCATGGGCTGAATACCACATCATCTTATTCTGGCCAGGAACTGCATCGAAATCAAAGCCTATCAGCAACCATTAAGGCATTTACAGAGGTAGTACTGACGACCATTGAAAAGCAGTGAAAGAGACAGACAGAAGATAAAGTGAGCATCTCCGGTTGCCTCCTGGTGACAACCAGTACTTAACATCCAATCGACCGGCTGCCAAGAAACAGGCAGCATTGCAAAGGCAGATTCACTTAAATCTATTCTTTTTCTTTTTCTGCTGCCTTTGTATTGGAGCTGAAATACCACCAACCCGCTGCTAAAAGAGTAACAACACCTGCAAACACCGCAATGTTCTTGGTGGAGTCTCTGGATGTCTCTGTGGCTGGAGTAGAGCCAGGCTCAGCAGCGGAGCTTTTAGCACCTGGCTCCTCAGGCTTAACTCCCTTGACAATCGAAGGGAAATAATGTGTTAGGCTTCAAAGTGGACAACAATGTTTTCCTCTCCTTCATGCACAAATCTATTTCTTCATTACCAAACCATTGCCTGCTTCTCTCATTTCTTCTATCCCTTTTACACTATTTTGAAGTACAAACAAAAATTTACACAAATATGAAGAACTGTGTGCTCAAATATCATAATCTACTTTTGAACTCTTTAAAGCAATACCTGCCTAGCAGCCTTCTCAAGCTTCTCTTTCTCCATTTTCTGAAATGAAAGCGATTTTTAGTGTCATTAGAAAGTGAATCCCAATTCCATCATGCAAAATATACGAGGAAATGCAGACAATTTTTATAAGAACCTAAAACAAGGGTGAACCCCAATTTTCAAAACAGAGACTCTGCCTGAGGTGCTTGCATGAAGTAAGGTGAGGAGAAACAGCAAAGCAGCTTTAAAAAGCCTGCTTAAGAATACTTCATACAGCAAAGACAGCACAGTTCTATCCATACCAACATATAACCTAACCATAACCTTCCAAAAACTGTATGTGAAACTGCAGCACTATCAATGTTAACAAAATAGTAAGTAGCATCGAATCTTGTGAGTGACAAAGTGACACTCAGGTCATGCAGCCATGCTTCAGTAGGCTAGAATAGCATCGCAGTATGAAGTATGAAGGCGACTGCTGGCCTGTAGTGGGCATATACAACACAGGCACAGTGAAAAACAATTAGGACTAGACCCTGGTATGGCCTTGTAGGCCTCGGACATTAGTTCTAGTTAGCATTTGGGTCACATATGACTGTTAGGACTTTGGTCCTACTGTACTCGTAGAAGAGGGCTATTATGTTCAGTTGTACTTTCATTTTTTTTGCATCTGCAATAGACATACTGCTCCAACAGTGGTATCAGAGGATGCTTGCTTGGAAAAATGCATCGATTTTCCTTTCCCAAAGATGAAAGTGTTGGTGCAGCCCGCAAGTTGCATTTAGTTCATAGTGATGTGTGTGGTCCAATGCAAAAGCATCTGTTGGTGGATATTTCTACTTTCTCACTTTTGTGGATGAATTCACCATCAATACTTGGGTTATCCAGTCGTTGCATGCTTCCAATAATTACTTGCTATGGTTAAGAATGGAATTGGAGACAAGCTTGTCAGTTTGACGGAGATGACGCATGCATGATGAAGGTAATTCTTTGCCCAACCAATTTTGGTTCAATGCCATTATGTGCACAAATTATGTCTTGAATTGAACAAATCACCAGCGAAAGCATTGAAAACTGTTACTTCCTATGAGGCATGGATAGGTCATTTCACACATGAGGGTGTTTGTGAAACCGGCCTCTAATCACTCAGAGGGCAATGGAACTAAACCTTTAATCACTTCAGCACTTATTTACAGCTCACAAAGCATATATCACAACCATTAACCATTGCATGATCACTATTTGGCATTTACCCATTTGTTCACAAACAAAACCACTGAAAAAGGGATGGAGGCTAGAATGCCCCTACTCAACAGACATAGACAAGTGCACCCGATTGGCCCCAAACACCGTGGCGCCCCTTTCGGTATTTCTTTATATTTCACAGTGAAATGATTACAAGTTGCATCTAGGAGACCTTCCCTGCAACTGAGCACGCAGCCCCAATTCACTAAGCCTTCGCAAGGCTTTCAAGCATAGAACACCATCACATAAGTGCACTTAACCCATAGGCTCAACCCAAAGGCATTCTCTTTTCCGAGTGCAATTCCATTGGCTGTCCAGATGCAATCACACTGCACCCCAGCTGCACTCTCTTTGAGTGGTTTCCAGATGGCATTCACAAAGCTTTTCAAAGCTCCAAAATAAAATCAACAAAGTACCCAACCAAAGAATGACTCATGTAGCACTGCCTGGGCACCTGTGAGCCAAGAAAGAGGCGGCACACGAGGCCAACCAATAGCTTATGGCAAAAAGAAATTACAGTGGCAAAATCACAACTCACCAAGCCCTAAAAACTCGAACCAAGTCCTCAATCGCCAAGAGGACATAGTAGCCAATGCCCAATTGCATTCTCAACCAAAGAGGAGTGCAAAGGCATGAAGAAAGAGCATTTACAAGAGCCGACCAGCAAGAATTCCACTGAAAAATGCGAAAAGAAGCGCTTCTGTCGCGAAGAAGTGGGAGTTCTTGGGCTCCAAAGAAGCGTGCTTCAGAGAGGAATGCATTGAGAAGGTTTTGAAGAAGTTTCATCGCCGAAAAGTCCTCCAAAACTGAGAAAAATCAGTCAACCAGCGCGTGGGACCACTCGAAATTCAACAGAAAGCTGTAGCTTTGCAAGAGGAGAGGCCCAAGAGGCGGTAGAAGCAAAAAAGTCCAAAAAAAGCCACTTTTGCAAATTCGACCAGCAAAAGAAGTGCTCAGTTCTGCCCGTTCTACCAAACGCACAGAGGGAAAAGCATATCACTACGAAGGGGAGGCAGAGGGGAAGCCATCGGGCCAAACGGAAGTCGAGGAATCCAAACGAGTGAGGAGTTATGAAGAAAAACGGAATTCAGCTGAAGGAGGCTGAAAAACCAGTCCAAAATCTCAACAAAGGGAGAAGATGAGAGAGAGAACCACACATGTGAAGTTTGGAAGGTCCAGGAATGGCAAAGGAGCATGTAGAAGGCACTAGACCCACCTGGAACTCTAGGGGGGCCACTGAAGGTACATAGCCCTCTAAGGGGCCCATTAAAAATGCCACATCATCATTTCCCAACAACCACTCTTTTAATTCCTTAGAATGCCTTTGGGCCTAGGGATTAATTACGCTTATGTGCTAGGCACCATGCCGCGTTTAATTACACATTATTAAGCCCACACTTGGACTTTTAAAACCAAAGTTGTCACGGTCTTGTAGTACATTAAAGTACTTGGAATTTCATGCCCCCGTGACATACCCCTCTCTTGAAACAGCAAACCACAGTTTGCTACCCCAAAACACAGGAGCGAGCATGAAATATAGCATAAAAGAGTATACAAGAAAGCCGCAGCTATAGTATACAGAGACAGTGAAAATATGGCTAGGAGAGGCATGCATCCATCCATATACACTACTCAAAATCTATGTGATCCTCGGCGATCAATAGTCAAGATGCATCAATATCATGAAGTCTCACAGCAGAAATACTGTCAGCTTAGTACATACAGTGTCATCAAGCGACCTCATGAAATCACAGTGAGCCCGTCTGTACTGAGGGAGTGGAGGTGCTACCCCCCTCTCGAACACTAGGTAATGCTCCAGACGCTCGCTCTGCTGAACTACCTATAGGAGCCTAGACCGCAGTCGGCTCTAATTGGAAAGCATCAAGGTAAAGCTGCAATATCCCAGGTGAATCTGCCAGTTCACCTTCCTCCATCCATTTCGCATCAAGTGATGGGTAATTTTGAAATTTTACCAAGTAGCAACGGATAACTTTATCCTTGAGCTTTCTATCCCTGTGTGCCAGAATCTGCTCTGGGACCAGAAGTTCATCCTATTCTTCCACTTCAGGCTGCACCTCATCAGGTAAATCCTCGGGAATATCTCCATGATATTGCTTTAATAAGCTCACATGAAAGGCATTATGTATCTTCTAATGCGGAGGCAACTTCAACCTGTAAGCTACCTCGTTTATCTTTTCAGAAACCTGGAAAGGACCATAGTAACGCATGTTCAACTTTGTATACAACCTTTCCTTGCCTTTCTTATTTTTCAGCCTTGCCTTCTAAAAACGCAGCAAAATCCAATCACCTTCTGTGAATACCAATTCCCTGCGGTGCTTATCTGCTGCTCTTTTCTGCTTGTCCTGACTTCTTTGCAAGGCATATTTGAGCTTCTTGTAAGCCTCTTCAAGGCTTTCCACAAAACGATCAGCTTCGAAGATTTTCTCTTTTGTATGCAAAATGGGAGGTATCTTCCTGGCACCTTCCACTATTTCAAGAGGTGCTTTACCTGTGGATGTGTGCACCGTATTATTGTAAGCATATTCCAGCAAAGGCAAATAATGCTCCCATTTGCTTTTGTGGTCTGAGACATAGCATTTAAATATATCCAAGATGGTAGAGTTTTCCTACTCCAATTGTCCATCAGACTGAGGGTGAAAAGATGACGAAAAATTCAGCGTAGTGCCCATATTTTCAAACAGTCCTCTCCAAAAGAGGCTGGTCATCCTCGGATCTCTATCACTGATTATGGATTCAGGCATCCCATGATACTTGAAGACATGCTGCAAAAACAATTTGGACATTTGATCTGCTGTAATTTTCTTTCTTACTGGCACAAAGTGGGCTTGTTTGCTAAACCTGCAAATTATTGTCCACAATCCATCATGTCCAGTAGGAGTACGTGGAAGATCAAACACAAAATCCATAGCTATGCTTTGCCATGGTCTATCTGGAATTGGCAAATGGTGTAACAACCCAGCTGCCTTCTGCCTGTCAAACTTTACTTTCTGACAAACCATGCATGTTCTCACATATTCTTCCACATCTTTCCTCAAAGATGGCCAATAAAAGTATTGCTCCACTGCTGTAATTGTTGCTGTAATTCCCCTATGTCCTGCATATGGAGGAGCATGACTTTCTATCGCATCTGATCAGTGACACAGAGTCGTCCATGCATCAAAATGAAACCCTCTTTCAACATATAGTGATCATGCCTTTGACCATCAGAAAGCTGATCATAAATAGTTGAAAAATCAGCATCATTAACATACTGATCTTTCATCACATCTAACACATTGCTGTAAGCAATGCTCACTGCTGAAACACTGGGTTTCTTGGAGACTGCTTCAGGCTATGGTTTCCTGGAAAGTGCATCAGCCACGACATTTTTGTTACCCGGCACATGTACAATTTGAAAATGAAACATTGAGAGGAAGTTAGCCCATCTCATGTGCTTTTCAGATAATTTTCTCTGCGTGAGAAAATATCTAAGTGACTGATGATCTGTCTGCACATAAAAATCAGCTCCAAGAAGGTAATGTTTCCATGTGGTCAAAGCATGTATCACTGCTAACATTTCCTTCTCGTATGTCTGCAAGTACAATTCAGCATCTTTGAGAACTCTACTCTCATATGCAACCACTCTGCCATCCTGCATCAAAGTGCCTCCTATGCTGTTCCCACATGCATCACAAGTTACAGCAAAGGGTTTTGCAAGATCTGGCCAGATAATAACGGGTTCAGAACACAACTTTTGCTTCAGCTCTTCAAAAGCTGCATTTTCCTTTGGTCCCCACTGAAACGGTACAGCTTCTTTTGTAAAGCATGCAAGGGAGAAGCAATTTCTGCAAAGTACTTTATAAACCTCCGATAGTATGAACACAACCCAAGAAAGCTTCTGACTTCATGCAGATTTTTCAAAATTGGCCAACTCCTTATGGCCTCAACTTTTGCAGGATCCATCTTGACTCCATCCTTTGACACTATATGACTGAGAAAATGAATCTCATGCATAAAGAACTCACTTTTCTTGGTGTTTATTAATAGCTTGTGTCTTTTCAACTCTTGAAACACAATAGTGAGGTGTTTCCTATGCTCTTGCTCATTTTTAGAGAACACAATGATGTCATCGAAGAAAGTGCCCACAAACTTTCTGTGTGCTCTAAAAATTATGTCCATCATTCTATTGAAAGTGGCAGGTGCATTAGTCAAACCAAAAGGCATCACAAGGAACTCATATAAGCCAAATGAAGTGCGGAAGGTAGTCTTGTAGACATCTTCAAGCCGTATCCTTATCTGATGGTATCCACTTTTAAGGTCAATACGACTGAACATTGAGGAACCTTCCAACCGATCCAATATATCATCAATGCGTGGAATTGGAAAACGGTTCTTAATTGTGACTTTATTCAAAGCCCTATAATCAATACACGTTCTCCAACTGCCATCCTTCTTTTGCACAAGCAACACAGGGGAACAGTAAGGAGAATTACTTGGCTGTATTAATTCCTTTTCCAAGAGTTCCTTCACTTGTGACATTATCTCTTCCTGTTGTGCCTTACTAACACGATAGGGAGGTATATTAGGCGGTGAGCTTCCTAGAATTATATCAATTTGATGATCCTCGGGCCTCTTGGGAGGTAATTCTTGAGGAAGTGCCTCTGAGAAACAATCCTGAAAATCTGAAATAAAAGCAGCCCTTTCTCTATCTAAAGCAGAAAGAGTAGAGCCTTCCTAAACTGGTTGGCTGTCCTCTTTGACAAAAATCAAGTACGCTGAAATATGACGCTTTATTACATTGGAAATACAAGAAGCTGAAACTACAGGGATGGACTCCCCTTTCAACTTTACATCAAGTACATGATTTTTGCCTCTATGAGTTAAAGAAATCTTCTTGTTTCTCATCTGCACATCAGCCCCCACCCTGTACATCCAAGGCATCCCAAGCTGCCAATGATAGGAGTGACAGGTGTGTTGAGTTCAGGGTTGACCATATCACACATGCCGGATGGCCCCATTTCCTCAGGCTTGATGCCAAGCCTTCCTGCCATATCAGGAGTTATGAAATTTGCCTTTGCTCCAGAATCAAAGAAAAACAAACAATTCGGATTTCTGATTTTTCCCCATGCTCTGCACATTTCAGTCTTTTTCATTTCCTCTTCATCATGTGCATGTGGCAAACTCCCAATCACATCTGGAAGAAGTCCTGCGGAAGGTTTAGGCTTTTTGCCCTTCCGATCAGCCTATTTATCACCAATCTTATCATCATCTGACCTGTCTCTTTTCTTGAATGGGCAATCATAAGAGCGGTGTCCCTCTCCTTTGCATATAAAACATTTGTTTTGCTCCATGAGTGACTTTTTCTCTTCATCAGATAACTTGGTACGGGGCTGTTTATTAGGCTGTCCATGCCTTTGACCAGCTTTGAATTGGGCTTTTCCCCCCTTTTGAAACGGTCGTTTGCCATAATTTTTATTTTCAGATTTGATGTCCTTATCCTGGTGTTTGGCAGCCCGTTTGTTGTCTTCTTTCTTGCTGTCCATAAAGCCCAAATTCTTCTCCTGCATCCATGCATATGCTGTCCTTGCATTCTCAATTAATTGAGTCATAGAACCCACCTTGGTTTTGATGCAATAATCATGTAGCTCACTAGGCAATCCACAACAGTACCTCTCTATTTGCTCTTTCAAAGAAACATGCCTGTAAGAGCTCAATGGCAGCAAAACATCCCAAAACCTCTGGGTGTAATCATCAAGATTCTTGCAAAGTTTGTATGACAAGTGATGCCAGTGTGAAAGTACTTCAACTTCAAAAGTTGGAGTAAGCCAAGTAGAAGAGAACACTTGCTTAAATTCCAGCCAAGTAGCAGGTGCATCTCCATGAAGCATAAGGTTGGTGTACCACTTAAGTGCATTGCCTTTCAAAAATGTGGCAACCTTCCTCATCTTGGATGCTTCTGTAAACAAACCCCCAAGAAATGCAGCATCAAACTGTTGAACGAATGTGAGGGCTTTGTACCTGTCCTGTACTCCATTATATGTATCAAACTTGACATGAGAACCACCATCCTTAAATTCTTTATATACATTTGATATTGGCTGTCCCAAAGATGGCTGTATATTTGCAGCATTCCATTGACTAGGGAGAGCCATGCTTGGCTGAACATTAGGCATGGGAGCATATGATGTGGCTTGCATGCCTGGCTGCATTCCCACATTGTCATACATGGCTTGCTTTCTATGCCCAACTGGCGGTGAAATCAACATAGCATCAAAGATAGAATCTGCACCAAAATATTCAGGTTGCTGCCTCAAATATGGCTGAGGTGGTTGAGCCACATTTATGGACTGCACATTATTATTTTGAGGAGTAGAAGTACCCAAACCAAGGCCTTGTGCTGGCTGCTCATACTGTTGCACTGGCTGTACTTTTTGTACCTCTTTCTCAAGTGCTCTTTTGGGCGATTCCTCTCTCTTGGAAGTCACTTTCTGAGTCATTTTTGATGGCTGTCCCTCGTGGGAAACTGATGCATGAGTGTGCGGTCCGCCATGAGAAGCTGATGCATGTGTGTACTCACTCTTTCCGTGCTTGTGCTTTCTTGATTTCTTCTTCTTCTTGGCATTTTTTTGCACAATCTGAGCCAAATTTTGAGCCAGCTGAGTCAAAGCAATCACTGCACTTGCAAGCTGTGCATTCAACATAGTAGCATCATCTGACTCACTGCTAGAACTAGTATCACCGTTGAGCTCAGTTGTAGCTTCATGTGTGGCCTGCTCAAAAGGCATTTGTTGTGCTCCCTGCACCTGTACACTAGCCGGATCATTAAGGCTTTCCTGCCTTCTTCTTTGAGGAGTTGTGGAGCTCTCTTGCTCATGGGTACTCACCATGTTTATGGTTGTAATATTCAGCTGTCAAAAAGTGCAGCAAAGATATCCTTCCACCAAACTACCGAGGCCCACCTCTCGAGAAAGAGTGTGTGATATCCCGACAATGAAACCAATGAAACCGGCCTCTAATCACTCAGAGGGCAGTGGAACTAAACCTTTAATCACTTCAGCACTTATTTACAGCTCACAAAGCATATATAACAACCATTAACCATTGCATGATCACCATTTGGCATTTACCCATTTGTTCACAAACAAAACCACTGAAAAAGGGATGGAGGCTAGAATGCCCCTACTCAACAGACATAGACAAGTGCACCTGATTGGCCCCAAACACCGTGGCGCCCCTTTCGGTATTTCTTTATATTTCACAGTGAAATGATTACAAGTTGCATCTGGGAGACCTTCCTTGCAACTGAGCACGCAGCCCCAATTCACTAAGCCTTCGCAAGGCTTTCAAGCATAGAACACCATCACATAAGTGCACTTAACCCATAGGCTCAACCCAAAGGCATTCTCTTTTCCGAGTGCAATTCCATCGGCTATCCAGATGCAATCACACTGCACCCCAACTGCACTCTCTTTGAGTGGTTTCCAGATGGCATTTGCAAAGCTTTTCAAAGCTCCAAAATAAAATCAGCAAAGTACCCAACCAAAGAATGACTCATGTAGCATTGCCTAGGCACCTGTGAGCCAAGAAAGAGGCGGCACACGAGGCCAACCAATAGCTTATGGCAAAAAGAAATTGCAGTAGCAAAATCACAACTCACCAAGCCCTAAAAACTCGAACCAAGTCCTCAATCGCCAAGAGGACATAGTAGCCAATGCCCAATTGCATTCTCAGCCAAAGAGGAGTGCAAAGGCATGAAGAAAGAGCATTTACAAGAGCCGACCAGCAAGAATTCCACTAAAAAATGCGAAAAGAAGCACTCTTGTCGCGAAGAAGTGGGAGTTCTTGGGCTCAAAAGAAGCGTGCTTCAGAGAGGAATGCATTGAGAAGGTTTTGAAGAAGTTTCATCGCCGAAAAGTCCTCCAAAACTGAGAAAAACCAGTCAACCAGCGCGTGGGACCACTCGAAATTCAACAGAAAGCTGTAGCTTTGCAAGAGGAGAGGCCCAGGAGGCGGTAGAAGCAAAAAGGTCCAGAAAAAGCCACTTTTGCAAATTCGACCAGCAAAAGAAGTGCTCAGCTCTGCCCATTCTACCAAACGCACGGAGGGAAAAGCATATCACTACGAAGGGGAGGCAGAGGGGAAGCCATTGGGCCAAACGGAAGTCAAGGAATCCAAACGGGTGAGGAGTTATGAAGAAAAACGGAATTCAGCTGAAGGAGGCTGAAAAACCAGTCCAAAATCTCAACAAAGGGAGAAGATGAGAGAGAAAACCACACATGTGAAGTTTAGAAGGCCCAGGAAGGTCCAGGAATGGCAAAGGAGCATGTAGAAGGCACTAGACCCACCTGGAACTCTAGGGGGGCCACTGAAGGTACATGGCCCTCTAGGGGGCCCATTAAAAATGCCACATCATCATTTCCCAACAACCACTCTTTTAATTCCTTGGAATGCCTTTGGGCCTAGGGATTAATTACGCTTATGTGCTAGGCACCATGCCGCGTTTAATTACACATTATTAAGCCCACGCTTGGACTTTTAAAACCAAAGTTGTCACGGTCTTGTGGTACATTAAAGTTCCTAGAATTTGAATTTCACGCCCCCGTGACAATTTGGATGCCTTGCTATTCACATGTTCCATCTCAAATGAGGGCGGCTGTTATAAGGCAACATAAAACAGTCTCTAGATACATTAAAGGACAGCTAAATCTAAGCCCTTATCTGCCCGCACAAGAGTAGCTTCTCGTCACATGCAAGGATACTTAGTGGACATTGCATTGATTGCTACAGCTTGCAATGAAGAGCCTACGCATTCAATTCATCACAGTAGCACTTGGAAGTTGTGTGATTTGCAAAGGCAAACATGCTATAGGCACCAAGTGGGTATATAAACTCAAAAGGAAAGCTGATGGCAATGTTGACTGCTACAAAGCCCATCTTGTTGCAAAAGGTAGTAGGGCATTGATTTGAGAAGACATCTGCACCCACTTCACACATGTAGCAAGAGATAGACTCTCCTCTCTCTGCTGCTCAATACTAGCTGCAATTGCACTCAATACACAAGTGATGCTGTGGATGTGAGTGAGAGAATCAGAGGGAGAGAGATGTAGTGGACCTCCGAAGAGGAATATATATAGCTGAAATGTATGAATGCCCAAAGGGCTGAATACAACTGTATGGAGGGGCTGAAACCCTCACTGCAAAACCGTAGAGAAACTAGACAACCTAGAGGAAGTGAATCCTCACTAGATTCCTGTAGAGGCTGAGGCACCCTGCTGGTCTGCTGCGGGGAGGCCTAACTATTGCTGAAATGAGGCTGTGATGCCCAACTGTGGGTTGAAGAATGAAGGCCAAGGGGGCTGCCTTTTATAGGCCCCCTTGGGCCTAGAAATGCACCGACCACCTTCCAGCTGCCCACTGATCTGCTGGCTGCAACAACCTGCCACGTGGCAGCCGCCACATGGCTGCTGACGTGGCGCTGCCTGTCCCTTGCTGACGTGATGCCTTTGCTGATGTGTCAATTGTGCTGAGCTGGCTGCTGCCTGCGTGGCAGTCCATGTGGCTGCTTGCTGACTGGGCAGTACAAAATGAGATGTTTCAAGAGCAGCATGTCATGGGGACATGGAAAATGCTTGTTTTTAGCTAGATAGCAAAAATTCAATTTCGAAGGTTGAAAGGTAATGTGGCACTAAACTCACTACATAATTGATTGGCGCCAAGGTCGGGGAGCGATACGTGTGCACTGGTGTCTCAAGACAAGCAGAGCATAGTGGCTTCATCAATTCAAGAAACAAAGCGACATGTGGCCAGCCCACCATGCCACAGGCTGAGGATGCCCGTGACATCCCCTTCTGCTGAAACTCGACCCAGTATATGAAAGTGGCCTCCCGTCGTGCTGATGGAGGTGACTGGCCGTGATATACCAACCTTGTAAATCCCGATCTAGATACCTGGTCCATGAATCTATAAATGGTTGCTAAGCTCATGAATCATGATCTGCACGTACTGAATTCCTGGATCTGGTGCTAACTTCTGGTAAGGATATGTGATGTGCGTTAATACTCCAAGATGATGCTCCATGTGGTTTTTCTCGGTGCATATAGGTGATAGGGATAGAGGAAGACTAGGTTTGAGAGAGGCATCCTGGTCTTGGTGTAACCTTGTTGCCTGCTGTAATACTGTATCCTGCTGCAATATATTGTCTTACTATAAAACTGTCTTGCTAGCGCCGGTCTCGAACCCCTTGAATAATTGATATCAAAGGTCGAGGCGGAACACCCTTAATCCAATACATGAACTTGGACACATGACCTGCGATTTCGACATCCAAGCCTTGGTGCTGATATTCTGGTCGGACTTCGAACTGGTGGCACCATCGTGCTCCCAATATGATGTCCACTGCTTGAGTAGGTGCGACCCTGAGAGGCCAACTATGTACCATCGTGCTCCCAATATGATGTCCACTGCTTGAGTAGGTGCGACCCTGAGAGGCCAACTATGTACCACCCTAAGATCTTCAGAGTGGATGAAGCTACCTACATATTGCTCTCTATCTGCTGCCCTAGAAATGCACCATTCAAGGTCATTGGTTCCGTAGGCGTAAGAAGCAACTGAGCCTTCTGAGCTGCTTTGGTGGAGATGATGTCCTCAGAACTGTCTGAACCTGCCAGGATAAGGAGCTTCTGGCCACCAACCTATCCATAAAACTGAAACATATTGAGAAACTGACGAAGCTCCCCCTTCTACTGAGCTTCAAGCTCTTGGATGACTACTAAGGTTGTCCCTGTAGTCCGTTGTTCATCAATCTCCTCAATCAACCACTTGACGTGGCTCCCGCTGTTAGAAACTTCTGGTAATGTGGGCAATCTTCCTTAATATGGCCCAGCACATGACATGGAAGCATCGATTCTCCTTGACTCGTGTCACTTTATCCAAGTACCCGCCATAGCCGTTGCTGTCCTTCGCCATCCATCTCTTCTTCTGCTGCCCATTCCCACCATCACCAGACCCTTGTGCATGATATACCTAGATGAATCCAAGAACATTCCCAAACTCATCCTCTAAAAACACAACATAGTGCAGTTTCAATCTCACGATAGTCACTCATAAGATTGAAAACCATAAACTCCATCACGCATAGCAAGGACTAGCTACTATAACATCCCCACTGACGTCATCAGTGCCCAACCGTGGGGGTAGACCAAAGTATAAAAATATGCTCTCACACATACAAATCCACACACCCACACATACTTGAGCATCCATTTATACAAAGTCTTCGTACTGAGTTTCTGTCGGCACTCCGAAGGTGAAGGGCGGACTTAGCCATGACGAAGGCTAATCAAAAAGTCATCCCAAATCTCTTCATTCAAGCTACAACTGCTTGTGAAGTCTAAATGTACCTTTGTAAGACTAGAATAAGTCCAATCATTCAAATTTAGAATTTTTGTTGTTCTAAAGATCAAAAATCTACAAAGAAAATAAAAGAGAAAATGAAAGAGAAGAAAAAAGAGGTAAACAAAAACTTTTATGAAAAACAAAAGGAAGACATACTTAGCAAGCAAAGCAACACTTATGTCGTCATCAGTGCCCAAGCATAAGCAGCTATACTGGGTTTCTAATGATTTCATTTTAGTCTCTCCCAGACGAGCATCTAAATCCTTGACCCTTGTGCATGAGCTCAAAATTCTGAGCAAGCTCGTATGCACACTCATAATCCCGTGCCCTGGAACTTCTACCATACCTCTAGATGTCTGTATGCAAACCATGGAGAAATTGGCTCAGCTTTTGATTGTCCTCCAGCTGTAACTGTATAAACACCTGAGTGAATGATCCACCGTCTTATTGTTAGAAATGACCCAACAGAGGGTACGCACAGTGGAAGACTGATAGTAGGAGCTCACACAGTGTGGTGTGCACAAACTTCTTAACTTATGTGCATAGATGTGCAAGCCAGTAAATTCACAATGCTCATAAACAAATATAGAAGCAACACTTTATATTTCCGTCCAGCCAGAAACTAGTACAGGATACAATACCAAAAGGTCCTACTACTACAAGCACTCCTAGATCTCTGAGCCCGCGTGCTCCACCTCGAGCATATGTAGACTCTTTGTCTAGATCCCTTCCACCTTGCTGTCCGGAATCCAGCCTAGGTGGGCTGCCACTCTAGCTCAGTCTGCAGCTTCTCCTAGGTCACCTTGTCCTCCTGAATGTAGGCCTAAGGCTCCCCCTTTGCTGCTCCTGTGCTGTCCTGAGGGCTGCTCCAAGTGATATGTTATGAGGCCAAATGCATCTCCTTTTACAGACCCAAGGGGCCCTGAAATGGACTGACCTGGTAGGGCCGACTCCTAGGTCTGTTTGGGCCGGCCAGTCTGCCCCCTCCTAGTCTGTAAACCGACTTGGTTTGGGGGCTGTTCCACAGACCCGCCTAGCCACGTGGCAGCCCGCCATAGGCGTAAGCCTCTGCCCCTCTGCTGGCCCTGTTCCAGCCTTGTTGCAGGCTCCATACAAGGCCCAAAGTCCCTGCCATGCAGGCGCCTTTGGCCACTGCAGGTCCCACCCTCTGTCAGGCTTCCAACAGCCCTGTTCTCCATCAAAGAAGCCTCCGTACAGCCCTGTACAGTGGGGCTGTACCCTGCTGATGTCAGCGCACTCTTCACAGGGCCCTGTTGCAGGTCGTACGCCTGTCCTTTGCTTTGACAGCTGCCCACATGGCAGCTCATGTGCTGCCCATGAGACAGCCCCAATATCACCAGGTCTACCCCCCCCCATGCTCTCCTCATATGGGGGCTTACACATGGGGAGGTGACCATTCCAACACCCCTTGTCACCGACACATCCAGGCCCAATGCCAACACGTTGATGACGATGTTCCAGTAACTCCCTCGTCGTAGTCCTCTGGAACATTTCGATGTCGAAATCTTTTCCTGACTTTTCATCTAGTGACTCCTGCTCCACCAGGTCTGGTCCGCTTCCGCACACCATCTTGGTACACAGGTCCATCTTTGGTAGCACTTGCACCACCTCCTTCAGTCACATTCCCACCTTTGAACTCGAGCAATCCAGCTCGCCACGATCTTCCAGTTGTTCCCCTCATAATGAATGAACAACCTCGAGTCTTCCAGGCACCATGCTCTAAGGGTCTGTCTCAACCCGTCCTTCCTTTGGCAAGCTCTATAACAACAGAACATCTCCAGATAACCTGAACCACGAACTTTAAACGCACCTGATTGAACCTGAGTCACCCTCCTTCTCACAAGGGCACTGTCCTCCAAGCGTGGGAGTCGATTCCCAAGAGCTTCTGAATCAGGTCATCCTTCAGCAAGGTCCCCCCACACCTGTGAGCCTCCAACTTGGGCTCTAATACCATGTTAGAAATTACCCAACAGAGGGTACGCACAATGGAAGACTAATCGTATTGCCCAGGAGCTCACACAGTGTGGTGTGGGGTGTGGAATCACAAACTTTTTAACTTATGTGCATAGATGTGCAAGCCAGTAAATAGACAATGCTCATAAACAAATATAGAAGCAACACTTTATATTTCCGTCCGTCCAAAAACTAGGACAGGATACAATACCAAAAGGTCCTTCTACCACAAGCACTCCTAGATCTCTGAGCCCGCGTGCTCCACCTCAAGCATATGTAGACTCTCTGTCTAGATCCTTCCACCTTGCTGTCCGGAATCCAGCCTAGGTGGGCTGCCACACTAGCTCAGTCTGCAGCTTCTCCTAGGTCACCTTGTCCTCCTGAATGTAGGCCTAAGGCTCCCCCTTCACTGCTCGTCTGCTGTCCTGAGGGCTGCTCCAAGTGATATGTTATGAGGCCAAATGCCTATAAAAGTCCCTGCCATGCAGGCGCCTTTGGCCACTGCAGGTCCCACCCTCTGTCAGGCTTCCAACAGCCATGTTCTCCATCAAAGAAGCCTCCGTACAGCCCTGTACAGTGGGGCTGTACCCTGCTGATGTCAGTGCACTCTTCACAGGGCCCTGTTGCAGGTCGTACGCCTGTCCTTTGCTTTGACAGCTGCCCACATGGCAGCTCATGTGCTGCCCATGAGACAGCCCCAATATCACCAGGTCTACCCCCCCCCATGCTCTCCTCATATGGGGGCTTACACATGGGGAGGTGACCATTCCAACACCCCCTGTCACCGACACATCCAGGCCCAATGCCAACACGTTGATGACGATGTTCCAGTAACTCCCTCGTCGTAGTCCTCTGGAACATTTCGATGTCGAAATCTTTTCCTGACTTTTCATCTAGTGACTCCTGCTCCACCAAGTCTGGTCCGCTTCCGCACACCATCTTGGTACACAGGTCCATCTTTGGTAGCACTTCCTGGCACCACCTCCTTCAGTCACATTCCCGCCTTTGAACTCGAGCAATCCAGCTCGCCACGATCTTCCAGTTGTCCCCCTCATAATGAGTGAACAACCTGGAGTCTTCCAGGCACCATGCTCTAAGGGTCTGTCTCAACCCGTCCTTCCTTTGGCAAGCTCTGTAACAACAGAACATCTCCAGATAACTTGGACCACGAACTTTAAACGCACCTGATTGAACCTGAGTCACCCTCCTTCTCACAAGGGCACTGTCCTCCAGGCGTGGGAGTCGATTCCCAAGAGCTTCTAAATCAGGTCATCCTTCAGCAAGGTCCCTGCCTTCACGCTCCCACACCTGTGAGCCTCCAACTTGGGCTCTAATACCATGTTAGAAATTACCCAACAGAGGGTACGCACAATGGAAAACTAATCGTATTGCCCAGGAGCTGACACAGTGTGGTGTGGGGAGTGGAATCACAAACTTCTTAACTTATGTGCATAGATGTGCAAGCCAGTAAATAGACAATGCTCATAAACAAATATAGAAGCAACACTTTATATTTCCGTCCGTCCAAAAACTAGGATAGGATACAATACCAAAAGGTCCTTCTACCACAAGCACTCCTAGATCTCTGAGCCCGCATGCTCCACCTCAAGCATATGTAGACTCTCTGTCTAGATCCTTCCACCTTGCTGTCCGGAATCCAGCCTAGGTGGGCTGCCACTCTAGCTCGGTCTGCAGCTTCTCCTAGGTCACCTTGTCCTCCTGAATGTAGGCCTAAGGCTCCCCCTTCACTGCTCGTCTGCTGTCCTGAGGGCTGCTCCAAGTGATATGTTATGAGGCCAAATGCCTATAAAAGTCCCAGTCTGTAAACCGACTTGGTTTGGGGGCTGTTCCACAGACCCGCCTGGCCACGTGGCAGCCCGCCATAGGCGCAGGCCGCTGCCCTTCTGCTGGCCCTGTTCCAGCCTTGTTGCAGGCTCCATACAAGGCCCAAAGGCCCTGCCATGCAGGCGCCTTTGGCCACTGCAGGTCCCGCCCTCTGTCAGGCTTTCAACAGCCCTGTTCTCCATCAAAGAAGCCTCCATACAGCCCCGTACAGTGGGGCCGTACCCTGCTGATGTCAGCGCTCCCTTCACAGGGCCCTGTTGCAAGCCGTACACCTGTCCTTTGCTTTGACAGCTGCCCACATGGCAGCTCATGTACTGCCCATGTGACAACCCCAATATCACCAGGTCTACCTCCCCCATGCTCTCCTCATATGGGGGGCTTACAGATGGGGAGGTGACCATTCCAACACTCGGTGTCTCCCTAGCGTAGCTCGTAGAACTGACTCTTGAGCTTGTCCAGGTATAGCAGTGGCAGAAACGGTGATACAAGATCATTCACAAATTCCGCCCAGCTGTAGAAAGGTGTCTCCTCGTATGCATCATAGTGGTCCTTCTGCCACTTGAGCACCATCGTACCGTGGGAAGTTGAGCTTCAAGGAGGACTTGACCAGAGGTGTAAGTCTCTCCATTTCTCCCCCCACTAGTCGGAGCAGAGAAATGAGAGGTCAGGAGCGCAGGGGGGTGGGGGGGTTTGAGGCACTGAACCCTCCCCCCCTATGTTGGACTACTCATTAGTGCTCATGGTGTCCTTACTGGATGTAATGAAGGTGGGAAAAAGATGGATTTTAAGGAAGAAATAGATGGGAGAATAGTAGGGGAAATGTGGGAACTGTGGGGGACTATATAAGTCAACCCAAAAGGATTGTAAGGGACTTTTTTGATGTGACATCTAATCCTATCTACTCTCCCTCCTGCTACCTGCTGCCTACGCTCACAAAATCTCTCTCTCTCCCTCTCTCTATTCCCTCATTCTTCTCTCTCTTCCTCTCTCCTTCCCCTTCTTCTCCCTTCCTTCTGCTGTTCTCTCCCCATCTCCAAATCTGCCCCTTTCACCTTCACTACATTGGTATCAGAGCACCGCTCTCTAGCACCTTGCTTCCGTTGGCTTCCCCAACCCTGCCTTAAAGCAATCAGTACGTTGAGACGTCTACAGATGCAGCAAGGTACAATCAGCTCGTAGGCTGCCAGACGCAGCAAGGTACCACCAGCTCGTCGGCTGACAGCCGCAAGGCCACCGATACCCGTTGCTACGTGCCTATCTAAGCCTATCCTCGCATATTCCACAAGCCCACGACCAGTCTGGGACCCGAGAAGAGTCCACGACGCTCATGCACTGCTCAGCTTTTCGTTGCCCCCTTTTCCTTTGCAGGCGTCCCGTAACGAAGCAGCCCTGCAAACCCAGCAGGCCCAAGCTGCAAGTCGTCGTCCGTGGCATCTCAACCTCGGTGGCATCTTGCTCGTGGCATCGCCGTCCGTGAGCGTCGCCCTTTCTCTCCGCCCTCTCACCAGGCCGCCGTCGTCTATCATGCCGCCATGCTTCTGTCGCCCTTTCTCTCCGCCCTCTCACCAAGCCGCCGTCGTCTATCATACCTTAGTCTGTCCTAAGGTTCCGTTAGCTAGGGTTTAGGGTGGGGTTGGTTAGCTACTTGGGTTTGGTTGGTTAGGTTAGTTTAGGTCTGGTTAGGTCTAGTTAGGTTAGTGATTGGATAAGGTTGGGTTTAGTCAGTTTGGCTTAGTTGAGACTACCCTAGGTGTCTTAGTTGTCCTAAGCTCCCCACCCAAAAAAAAAAAAAAAAAAGCCCTCTTTTAAGGTACTCCTACAGCCCTATTCTGGGCCTTTCTAAGCCACCTTCGTGGCTCATTTTGAGCCCCGTTTCCAGCCTCTTCACCGAGCTTTCTTCGAACCTCTTCAACGACTGCATTTGAGCCTCTTTACTGACACCTCTCGAGCCTCTACATCGAGCCTTCGACACTTGGCACATTTTCCTCGTGTCACTCATGGCACCCAAACGTGCACCCCAGTCGGATGAGTCATCTCAGCATGGTGACGATGTTGCTCAGCAGGAGCAGATGCCAGTCCCAGAGGGTGCATCTCCTTCACAACCAGTTTCTGCTATGCCTACCGACACACAGTTTCTCGATGCATTGGCCTCGATGCTTCAGGGGGCTTTTCAGCAGATGGGTCAGCAGTTGGGGCAGCAGCTCACCGCTGCTATGGCTATGCACGATACAGCTATCACCCAGATGGGTAAGAACATTGGGCAACAGATCACTACCGCCATCAGTATGCACGATAAGGGTAAGCAGCCCGCACCCCAGCACAGGGATCAGTCGGATAGCCAGGAGTTGGGAGAGGGGCCAGTCCTCTTCTCAACCTTTTTCTATGCCACCCACCCACCGAGATGTTTATGGCAAGCAGACTCAGCAGGGATTGCATGCTTCGATGACACCTCCTGTTAATACATTCAGTCAGACTCAGCCTGCGTATCAGGGAGGTAATGCTTTCAGTCAGACGCACTTTATGCATCAGGGGAGTGGTTCTCCTAACCAGCATGATGCTGGAAGTGGGCAGCATGCAAACATGGATGATATGCTTTCAGATGCCTTACGTTCATATAAGGCTTTGCCTGAGGATGTTCGTAATGAGATGCCCTTTTCACAGTATGTGAGCTTCAAGCGTGAGTATGCTGGTAGTCACTATAGGAATAACACAGCCAAAGATGTGAAAGATAAAATCGCATAAGTTGAAGGGTGACACTCGCACTCCCAATGAGTTGGAGGAATGGCTCACGAAGCTTGAAGATTATTTCCGCTTCTACCCTAAGAATGATGAGGAGAAGATCATTTTTGCTGGCATGCATTTACAGGATTATGCACATACATGGTGGCGTTACATGCGAGAGTCACCTCAGAAGCCTACCACCTGGAAACAGTTCAAGGAGCTTATGGTCACGACCTTCGTCTCGGCCCTGATCCTTGAACAGTACCTTGCTGAATTCTATGCACTGTCACAAACAGGTACGGTCCAGGAGTACTTGCAGCGTTTTTGGAGACTTTCTTTGTTTGTACACGATATTTCTGAGAAAGGGAAGTTGCTGCGTTTTATACAAGGCTTAGATCCCTCTCTAGCTGCTGATGTGAGAGCTCACAATCCTCTAACCATTGAGCGAGCAGCCCAGGTGTTTGAGCCAAAATATGCTGGCAAGTACAAGCATGTGTCACATAGCTTCTATGGTACTGCTTATGATGCTGACAGGAAGACAAATTCTGCTGATTGGATTGATAAGAAACCAGCAGCTGCTTCCTTCCCACCATATCCAACGGTTTCTGGAGGTAAGATGCCATATGCAAAGCCATACAGGCCCATGGATGCAAAGACAGGTGTCAAACCCAGTGCTGGTTTTAGCAAATCAGAAGTTAAACAACATTCCAGAGCCATAATGGACAGTAGGAAGAAGGCAAATTTATGCTTTAGGTGTGGAGAGAAATGGACACCTGAGCACCGAGATGTGTACAAAATGAAGAATGTCAGCTCAGCCAAACTCAGCATGATAATTAAATTATCTGATGATGATGAAGTGGCTGATGTAGCAGACCCCCATGATGTCTCTCATGAGGAATTGACAGGAGTTCATGATGCAGATGAGTCTCCTGACACAGATGCCACAAAGGGGACTGTTTTTCCTTTTGATCCGGGTGGGGCTATTGAGCAAACCACTCATGTGATGCATGAGATTGATATTCAGCCTACATGTAGCAGGAAAGGCCGTAAGCCAACACTCTCTGTGTTGGAGCATCAACCTACAATGCCTTTTCCTGTCAGAGGTGATGCTAATGGTAATGTTCCTGTGGATGATGAACAGATTTATTGGGATGCCCAGTCTACACTGTATACCATCTCACTACATGCCTTGATGGGTGCCAAAAGTGCTGACACAATCAGGTTGAAGGGAATGATTAATGGCAGATCTGTCCACGTATTGGTAGACAGTGGTAGCACTCACAGTTTCATTAATTGTAGAACATTGCAAAGATTGGGATTAGTTGCTACAGAGATAGACCATGGTCTGAAAGTGGAGATCGCGAATGGACAGCACATGATCAGCAGACATTGTTGCCAGGATGCCAGGATCAAGTTTTCTGATCATTATGAGTTTGCAGGTGATCTTTTGGCATTGGATATGGGACCCATAGATGCTGTCCTGGGTTGTGATTGGCTGAGATCCCTGGGGAAAATCAGTATAGATTTGAATGCTTTATCTCTTGAGTTTTGCCACAAGGGTAGAACTGTTACATTGCAGGGCATTGTGAATCAGAAATTGCAGGTCATTTCAGCAAGGCAGCTAGCTAGGGAGCTCAAGAACGAAAGTGCCATTTATGCATTGAATGTCTCTGTACCTCAGGAGGGTGGTATTCCCCATGTGGATAATTGTGAAATGCAGAAATTGCTCTTAGAATTTGGGGATGTGTTTGCTGATATGCCATCTCAGTTGCCCCCAAAAAGAGATGTTGATCATGCCATAGTCCTGGAACATGGTAGTAAACCAATAAACAAGGCCCCGTACCGACTCTCTAAGGTTGAACGGGAAGAAGTGGCAACACAGGTGCGAGATTTGCTTGAGAAAAACTTCATTGCTCATAGCACCTCGCCATTTGCATCTCCAGTACTCCTGGTGAAAAAGAAGGATGGCTCTTTTCATATGTGCATTGATTACAGAGAATTGAATAAGACCACCATTAAGAACAGGTTTCCTATTCCCAGGATTGATGACCTGCTGGATGAACTCAAGGGTGCTCAGTATTTCACGAAGATTGATTTGAGGTCAGGTTACCATCAGATCAGGATGAAAGAGGGTGATGAGCATAAGACTGCCTTTCGTACAGAAAGAGGATTATATGAGTTCAAGGTGATGCCTTTTGGTTTGACTAATGCACCAGCCACCTTCCAGGCACTCATGAACAAGATCTTACACCACCTTCTTTTCAAATGTGTGCTGGTATTTTTCGATGACATTCTCATTTATAGTAAGGATGCACAGGAACACATTGACCATGTCCGACAAGTGCTAGAAATCTTGAGAATGCATCAGCTTTATGCCAAGCCAGCAAGTGCACATTTATGGCAGAGGAGGTTGAATATCTTGGTCATGTTGTAAGCAGGCACGGAATCAGGGTAGACCCAGCTAAGGTGAAATGCATTAAGGAGTGGCCGCAGCCACAAAATACCACGCAGCTCAGAGGTTTCTTGGGTCTTGCTTCTTTTTACAGGAGATTCATTAGGCACTTCGCCAAAAGGGCTGCCCCTCTCACTGATTTGCTAAAAAAGGATGCCTTCCAATGGTCAGAAGCAGCACAACTCAGCTTTGATAACCTCAAGGATGCCCTTAGCAATGCACCTGTATTGGTGTGCCCTGATTTCTCACGGTCTTTCTTTATTGAGACGGATGCCAGTGGCAAAGGTTTAGGGGCTGTCCTAAAACAAGAGCATGGTGTGATTGCTTTTGAGAGCAGGAAGTTTAATGCCAGAGAAATGAATTATCATGTTTATGATCAAGAGATGCTGGCAATCTTGCATGCTTTTGCAAAATGGCACCACTACCTGTACGGTAGCAAGATTAAGGTCAAAACGGATCACAGGACACTCAAGTACTTCTTAACGCAGCCTAATTTATCCATGAAGCAGAAGAGATGGCTGGCTGCAGTTCAGTCCTATGATTTTGACATTGAATATAGAAAGGGGAAAGAGAATGTGGTTGCTGATGCCTTGTCCAGGATGTGGTCATGCAAACTGTCTGCCATTTCCACGCTTCATCAGGAGTGGATACTTGGGATTCAAGAGGAATACGTGCAAAATTCTGATGCAGCTCCTATTTTTGTGGAGTTACAGAGTCCGTCCAGCCAAGGACATGTTCGATTTCAGCTCCACAACGGACTGTTATGGTGCAGGGACAAAATCTTTCTTGTGCCAGACTCCAAGTACAAGTTGATGGTATTACAGGAAATGCACTCATCCCCTATGTCAGGGCATACGGGTATCACAAAAACATATGAAAGAGTCAAGGAGAGCTTTATTTGGGATGGTTTGTGGCGAGATGTGGTTAAGTTTGCCAGTGAATGTTTGCCCTGCCAACAAAATAAAGTGGACAGCCGGTTACCCGCAGGCCTTCTGCAACCGCTACCCATTCCTGAAGGCAAATGGACTCACATTGCCATGGACTTCATTACAGGCTTGCCTTCTACAGATAAGGGTTGGGATAGCATATTTGTGGTGGTTGACAGGATGACTAAGCAGGCCCAATTCATACCGACTAGGACTCGGTACTCTGCTTCACAGGTTGCCTGGCAATTCATTGAGTATGTGTTCAAGCACCATGGTTTTCAAGAGATTGTCAGTGACAGGGATGCTAAATTTATGGGTCACTTTTGGTAGGAGTTATTCACTGCAGTTGGTACTTCCCTTGCGCCTAGTACTGCTTATCATCCACAGACGGATGGACAATCAGAGAGGGTGAACAAGTGGTTGGAGGAGTATCTAAGGCATTACTGTCATGACACACAGAAGTCTTGGGACAAATGGTTAGCATTGGCTGAATTTTGCTACAACAGCACCAAACACCTCTCTATTGGCATGAGTCCATTCGAGGCTATGTATGGATGCAAAGTGGGAATGCCTTCCAGGGTTGCAGACTTGGCTGTGAAAAATCAGCAAGCAAGGAATGATTTGGAAAGTATGAATGCCCTTCTGCAGTTGGCTAAGAGGAATATGCAGGATGCCCAAGCTAAGCAGAAGAAGTATGCGGATGAACAAAGGAGGTACTTATCTTTTGAAGAAGGGGATTATGTGCATTTACGTCTCCATAAGAATCGATATTCCTCGCTGAAAGGTAATACCAACACAAAGCTTGCCCACAGGTATTATGGCCCCTACAAAATCATCCGCAAAGTTGGGCAGGTAGCATATCAGTTGGAACTACCCAGTACCTCCAAGATCCATAATGTTTTCCATGTATCCTTGCTGAAACCACATGTCGGACAGCATGTCCAGGTTCTTCCTGAGCTGCCTCCTATGGATGAAGAGGGCCACATAATCTATGTGCCGGAGCAAATCAAGGGCTTCAGAGATCATGTACTCAGGAACAAAGCCTACACAGAATACCTCATCAAATGGAAAGGTTTAACGGAAGATGAGAATTCTTGGCAACCTGAGAGCATTGTGCAAGACTACCCCTATCTCCTACAGAGCTGATCAGTTTCTGTTGTATCCTTCTCATCCAGGGCAACCTCTTGGAAATTTTGAGGGCAAAATTCTTTGGGAAGGGATGGCTGTAATGAAGGTGGGAAAAAGATGGATTTTAAGGGGGAAATAGATGGGAGAATAGTAGGGGAAATGTGGGAACTGTGGGGGACTATATAAGTCAACCCAAAAGGATTGTAAGGGACTTTTTTGATGTGACATCTAATCCTATCTACTCTCCCTCCTGCTACCTGCTGCCTACGCTCACACTCTCTCTCTCCCTCTCTCTATTCCCTCATTCTTCTCTCTCTTCCTCTCTCCTTCCCCTTCTTCTCCCTTCCTTCTGCTATTCTCTCCCCATCTCCAAATCTGCCCCTTTCACCTTCACTACACTAGATCTTGTCTGTACCATAAACGATGGGGGCTATCCCTGACTAAACTAAACCGTCTAATTACTACTTTGGATGTAGTATACAGATTTCTTTTTTTTGCTATGATAAGAGGGAGAAAAAGACTTCAAACATCTAGTGTCAAGTTGTCAAAATTTCCACAAGCCTCGAGAGAGGAACTCGTGGACCTAATTTGCTCAGGGGAACCTAAGTTGGCAGACTACAAAGAGTACCAGAAAGTATAATCCCAATCTAGAAAGCTTGTTGACAATTTGCTTAGTACCAAGCAATGTTGGTGATGACTGCGATTTGCAGGCATGAGCTGCGATTTCACCCAGGTCAGACTGACCTGACCAAACGAGGTCGAGTCAGCCAACCCAAACTTGGTCGGGTCAAGTCCGCCAGGTCAGCAGCCTACCCTCCCCCCCCCCCCCCCCCCCCCCCACAAAAACGGGCTCATTGTGCCCTTGTATTCTATGCATTCACAGGCACAGTTCAGCTTGTGTTTGGAGTGTTCCAGGGTTGCCTTCGGAGTGAGCAGTATCTTCTCTCTCTAAACGCAGGCTTTCTCTCTCTAGATGCTTTCTCAGCATCTCTCATAAGCTATCTTCTACTGTGTTGCTGCATACTTTGACATCCTGTCCCCATAGTCTCCTCATTTGGGGACTCACAAATGGGCAGTAACCCTTCTAAACAGCATTCTAAACTCTGTTTTTGTAACTGCAAAAGAGATTAGTATGATGTACAAAATTTCAGAGTGTGACTTGTATTACTGTTCATTTAAAACTAGTTTATATTTTTATCATGTTAATCAAGTCAATAATTCTGGATTTTGTATTGTTCAGTCAAAATACATTTTCAAAAGGAGCAATTGATACAACGCATTAAGCATGATTACTAAGACGTATTTCTTGAAAAGTTACTGTATGGTCCATCACCACATTGTAGTGAGGACTATGGAATTGATTTACTAGCAGGCACTTAGCCTGCTTTTCAGCAGCCTTACAGATTCAGCCGAGCAATGGAAGATCAGATTGCCAAGCAACTGCACGCGTATCTCAATGTGGATCATATTCAGGCCAGTAACTTACTAGAAGCTGAGCATGGCATTCACTCCTTTTTTTGTTTAGCCAACGAGTGAATTCTTATGGGACTTAACACTGATTGCATAGCTTCTATCAAAATTTCAGGTCTAGAGGCTGAGACATATGACGCTACATAGGGCTACAACCCATGCATAAACTTGGTCAACTTGCTTCTTTCATCAATGTCTTTTAACAAAAAAGAGAACTGCTTGCTATAGCCTTTACAACTCCTTTCAACAGAGGTCATACCTCTGACATATCAGTTGCTCAACCTGCAATGGAGGTACAAAGGTGGCAATAAGATCATTCTTGAAATCCTCTCAATTAATAATTGGGGCATAACACCCAACTGACAATCCTGCAAATATTCCTCTACATTGTGTGGGCTGAATGCTCTAAATGTAATGCTCCAGACTGAATCTTTGATATGTCATCCCTAGGATTGAGTTTCAAGTAATCCTCTAGTTTAGTGAGCTACTCTTCTCCCTTGAACTTTCTATAGGTGTATAGTCTGATGCGCTTCCATAAGAGTTTGAATCCTTGCCTGTGCCAAAAATCACAGGACAGTCTGTAATCCGACAAAACCTAATTTATTGGCCAAATATATTGCTTGACAAGACATGACTACAGTGACACAGGCGTCGAGAAACTGGAAGCAAACCAATATAGGGGGGATATGCACAAAAACAGGAGAAACGGTCAACATAAAAAAGGCAGACTCAAGCTTCAAAGACTCAGATTGACCTAAACAAAAGCAGCAGATGCGCCTTTCATGTATGAATCAACTGTGGTTTTCAACAGCATAAATGTAGAGAAACAGGATCCTAAAAGCTTTCCTCTCGTAGTGATAGGCGACACGCTGCTTAAAGTTGCCCACGTCTGCATTCTCGACGAAAAGGATCAAATCTTGGCCAGAGAAACAGGCGCCGTGAGCAACAAGAGAAGAGTGCTCCATTAATTAAATCTAGAAACCACGCCGCATCTGAAGTCCCATGATCACCCTGACACATGAGCACTGTTGGTGGAGCTCCAGTAAATTCCAGTCTAGTTATAGGTTCCACCGAAAGATCGTGATCCTATTTCATGATTGTAGGACTACAAAGTAATATTGAAGGCCAATTGACTCCTAATCCTCTCGGTCAAATCAGAACGAAGCGGGATCGTGACAACGAGAGCAGGCCGGAAACAAGAATGTGATCGATCAAAAGGAGGGAGCACACAATGAGATCCACTTAAGGAAAGAAGCCGTACCTTGATATACATGGTCTCTGCAGCGCGTTCCTCGTCGGAAAGGACTTTTCCATCGCTGAAGCTACGCGCTGGAATCCGGCGACAGAAGGGGGCGCGTTTGGCACCGAGGCGAAGGGCCACAGCTCGCAATGCCATGGTGAGCAAAAGCTATGGAGCTTCAAGGAGAATGCTTTAGGGTTTGTTTGCCTGTAACTCGTTCCAAATTCCAATGCTGCTGGACTGATGCTGATGCCTTCATGTACACAACAAACAACACACTTTGGGTGTCTCCATTTTCTTTAGAGGTTTTAGCACTGCTTTTTAGAGGTACTTCTATATTGGAGGATTGTAGTTGCTCCATGAGAGAGAGGCCTACCCAGTGAGTAGCCTTAAGGTTTCACGTCTAATCCCTTGCGTCGATGGGACTTAATGCCTTCAATAAAATAATCAAAGTCCACTGGTTGCACCTGTTGAAGAGTTTGCACTGTCCAAGAAACTAGTATATCCAGTTTCTTCCAAAGCTTAAAAGTTCCTTCAACGCAACCTCCACACCAGTTCTTCCAGTCCTGTAGCCCAAGGCTAGCTGGAGATGTAAAAATTTTGGGAAGGCTAGCTTGGCAGTCAAATTTTGAGTCCCGTGGGGACCTGCAAACAAGATGTTAACAGGGTTGGGATAGCCCTACTAGAGCTGTTCTTGACGTTATCACTTAGGAAAATGGAGAGTCAAATTGTTAGGATTACATCCGTCGAAGAAAGTATTTGAAAGCACGTATAATGTGCAATGGAAAATTGTCAAAGAGTATGTGACTTTTTTACACACTGTTTTATTCTAAAGATCATCCTGCCTTTTAACAGCCCAACGCTCCTTTCCCTTTACATCCAAAACCGTTTGCTTTGCCACTATACTAGGATAGGATAGTATGCAATGCCCACACACACTTGTGCACTCTTGCTTTTGCAGTGATTTTCCAAGATGGTAGAATAAACCACATAGACTACTAATCAGCTCGCAATATAATCACACTAAGAACAAGCCAATTAGTCCAACATATCATTAATTTCAACGCTTGTCACTACACTATACCATGGCAAAAATTGCATCATATCTTATGTAATTTGAATCCATCAAGGCAACCAGGTCTCAACTCAAGGTATCTAACTTACTTTAGATACTAATCCAAGAAAATGACAAACCTTAGAACCATAGGTATCTTAGGAACAACCATAACTTTCCTACGGTGGTAACTCAAATGAAAGTGATCCAAAAACCAAAAATGATCAACACTACATCCTCCACAATTCAATAATATCCAAACCAGCAACAACTGATAGTTGGAACTCCGAATGCAACCGATGAAGCCAACCATAAATGGCAACATGAAACAATCTATTGATCATCATAAGAATTGACTCATCCAGGTGAGTTGTTGGGCAATTCAAGACCCCTCTGCCTAAGAACGTAGGAGCACCCAACACATCCTGAACAATGAAACATCACCTCAAAAGTCAAAAACAAGAAACAAACCAATAAATGGAACACAGAAGCAAGATCACCTCAAAATTTGCATAGCCTCTCTCACATGAGTGAATGTGCAATAGGTGAATGTGCATGGGTCCATGTCATGAGTGAGTGCAGGAATGTGCATGGATTCTTACAAGTGAGTGCAATAATAGAAGTCATCCATCCTAGTGGATTAGGACCCTCATGAGGATGAATTTTACATGGAAACAATGTGAACCATAATCAACTTGAAATGAAACATGCTCACATTACTCGAGTCCCTTCCCTTCCAATCTCATAAGCAATGAACTCCAGACAACAATTGCCTAGCTTCACTCTGGCAAACCAATCCCCTCATTGCTCTCATTGGCAAACATATGCATAGGCACCCATCAACATAAGCTGCAAAGCATGTGCCTTAGTGCCCAATTCAAGACAACATTTTCATACCACCCAAAAGCAAGTGGACTATGCAGAGTCATGTCAAAACCGATAAAACAAAGTGAGTATACGTGAACCTCAACCATGCTAAATTCCATCCCCGTGGATGCACAACTTCGTAGTTCCTTACAAGTGGAGCTAAGACCCTCAAGGTCTTTGTAACCCACGGAAAAACCAAACAAGCAAACATCCCAACTGTCTCATTAGTTCCTCAATCCTCATTTGCAAACTGAGATCTCCACTCAATTGCAAACTTAAACAACAATTGTGACATTCACCACCCTCTCACACTCTCAATTGAGATTATCAATGGAAATCACAAACAAAAACCCAAACATAGAGACAACCACCTTCTTGCTTGATCAAAAGGAAAAACGTCCCAACAACAAAAAGTCATACAACTCATCCCTACTAAAATCCAACCTATATATAGGAAGATCCACTGGCACCATTGCCTCATTCACATAGTTCATCTTCAACAAAGACAAATAAGAGCTATGTTGATGGCAATACACCTTAACCTTCCACCAATAATGACCCTTATCCCTATACATAGCATATAAGTTATCTCAAGAAACTATATTCCCATGCTCATTAAACTCCCTATGCTCCCATTTAGACTCTAATTAAGGAGTAGGTCTAACCATAACCATAATAAAACTTACCACTTACATTGCAAAACTCCAAGGATGGCAAAACCCACCAACCACCTTACTTGCAAATAGTTAGGGTGTAATCCAACAAAAGCAACATCTAGAATGGCTTATGATCACCAAGAACATCCAACCACACTAAAAACTCAAAATCCAAAGAAATAGCAACAATTACCTAACAACAGTTCCAAACATCAACAAAATAGCATCACATATAGCAACAATATGCAAAAACCCAAAAACTAAGGGCAACTAAGCAAAACTTTGAGGCTTAAATTTCCCCCCCTAAGAATATTCACTATCCCAAAGTATGCATAGTACATCACTAAAACATTAACACAAAAAATTGACCTGGCAATCTGACTATCGAACAATCGGTATAATAGAATAAATCCAACACCCATTAAGGTATCAAACCTTTCAACCATCAACTTTATTACAACCACACCCAATAGAACATGGGAATAACAACAAGAATAAATTTGGAAATAGATAATATTAAAAAAACTCAATAAACAACTTTGTATTTTAATGATGAAGATCTCCAACATTACAACAGTAGGATATTGCAACAACCTTGTAGGGCAAATTACAACTCAATGATTTTTTGTAGCTCAACAAAAATGCATCAAAGTGCTCAACACATTTACAACTTAATAATGAGACATAGCTCAACTTGACATGAAGTAGACTCAAAATCAACATGAGATAAAACTACAACTTAGACTGTGCAAGTTGAATTGGACTCGTTGGGACATGTCGAATGAATTGCACTAGATGCAATGAGTTCACCTTGTTTATGTCTCCCACATCATCCACATCAAAGCCATCATCATAATTGCCAACCTCAGTGGTGGCTGGAGCACCAAGAATAGGAACAACACAAGAGCAACTACTACATTTAACATAGCCTGAATAGGCCTCTACAGAATTGGAAGATCTATTGGCATATGATGATGCCGGCCAAGAAACATTCTTAGCCAATTCATACTCGTCATTGGTTGCAAAGCCAAAAATTTATCTTGCAACATTTGAGAGGTAGCATCTTTTGTTGAAAAGCTCCCCATCAAAATTGACTAGTTGAGTCAAGAACCGGTGCATCGGGACTGCTTGGCATAGAAGACTCAATTTCCACTTGAGTTGTGATTGGCTAGTTTCGCTTCTAAAAGCTCAATACATCTGAGCAACCCCTTCGATTGGTTGGTCAAAGGTTTATGACCAACCTCCAAACTTCTTCGTCTACATTGGCTTCATCTTGGGACCACTCAACTAGAGTTTGTTGTGTGCATCTGAGCCTCACTCATCACATCTGCGTTAGGTTCTGTATCATGGTAAATCAATATGGTAGTCGATGTATAGCCCGACTCCAAAAATATTTGTGACTGCTCCAAGTAATAATCCAACAACCGATAGGATCTCTACCATTCATGTATCTTGTAGGTCCAAGAGGCATTTCCACATTTAACATAAGAGATGATGAGGGATCTTACATATGCCTTCACCTAGACCTCATTTTGAAGTCCCTCAGGTTGATCCCCAAGAGGTTCCTCATTCGTCATCATTCTACTCTAGCTAACCGAAGTTTAATGCTACTCCAAACAAGTTTCTACACAAACAAAAAATCGATCCTAGCTTTGTGGGGTTGTTACCGCACTTTAAAGTTAAAAGCAAGTTTATTTTATAGAAGATATACTTTCTTCTTCTCAATTAAAGTCAAAATTAGCTTATTTGACCGCAGCAAGAGTCACAAGCTGGGGGTTCCTAGAAGATTGTCATTTTTCTAGGAAACTTGAGAAGCAGCCTTCATATGTTGCAAAGGTAGCTTCACCTCTGCCTAACACTAGGCAAAATGAGAATAGTGAATTGAAGCACAAGTTTCAAGAGCTAGAAGAAGAGTAAAAGTGGCTAAGATTAAACTTAAAAAGCCAACTCCCCACTCAGTTTTATATGATAAATTTGTCTTCATTAAAATGAAAGAGATGCATAAGAACTCAAAGGAGAGATCGAAGAGAAGGACCAACTTGGTGTTATCAAAAATCTACTTTTGCAATATAAATATGTATTTGCATGGAGCTATACCAATTTGCAAGGACTACCACCCAAGGTCTGCCCACCATTAGATTTCATTGATATCGGCTAAACAACCAATGCGACTACAAGGGTACAAGATGGAATGGTCGAGGTTGATTAGTTAATCTGAATAGGATTCATTTACACAACTAATCAAAGTGATTGGTTGTTCCCAACCGTTGTGGTGCCCAAGAAGAATGGAATGCTCCAAGTTTGTGTGGATTACATGGAGCATAATGCTTAGACAATGTCGTATCCGTTTCTAATGCCTTTCATTGATGGTATACTTGACCAATTTGTGGGACACATAATGTACTTGTTTATGGATGGCTCTAGTGGACACAATTGGATTTCTTTAGCACCCAAGGATCAACATAAGAGAGCATTTATCATATAATGGGGTGCATATTCCTACAAATTCATGCCATTTGGTCTGCATAATGCACCATTGACTTTCCAGAGGTTCATGGCTGAGACATTTTGAGATTACTTGAGTTTATTGCCATTTACATAAATGACTTTTGTATTTATTCCATAGTTTCCATGCATCTTGCCTATTTTGCAAAAGTTTTGCTAGGTGTAGGCAAGTAGGAATCTCCCTAAACGTCTTGGTCATGTAATTTCCCAAGAAGGCATTTGAACCGGAGCTGAGTAAGATCCAAGCATCTAAGTAGATGCAAGAACTTGAGAAACTGTCCATAGCTCATGTCATTTTTTGGATTTGTAAGCTTGTACAAGAGATTTGTAACGGACTTTGCTAAAATTTCAACACCATTGTATGAGATTACTAAAAAGGATATCATGTTCCAATGGACCTCTGTAGCATTCTACAAACTCAAGCAACAAGCAACTGAGACACCAATTCTCAAACAACCTAGGTGGGATGTGATTTTCCATATGCATGTGAATGCTTGAGGTTATGCCATTGGGATTATTTTGGCCTAGCTAGATGGCAAACTCAACTACCCAATATATTATGGTAGTTGGTTGATGAGACCAACCGAGTGCAACTACAGAACTATCAAACATAAGTCATTAGCATGGTCTATACTATCCAAAAGTATAGGCACTATTTTTTTGGTAACCTAGTTTTATTTTATGTTAAGCACCAAGCTTTACTATATCTGATAAACAAGACACCCATTTAGGGATGCCTGGTAAGGTGGATGCTATTATTATAGAAGTCCAATTTCAAGATTATTCACAAATAAGGAAAGTCCCATGTATGTGCATACTTCTTGTCGTGAGTATCTGCCCTAGATCAAAACTAGGGAGTCACAACAGAGCTCCTAGATGAACAATTATTTACTATGGATTTCTAAAAAATCGAGTATGATGAAATGCTTTAGTACTCAACACAGGGTGCATTTCTCAAGCACATGCTCCAAGACAAGCACACAAAATTGCCTATTAAAGCCTAGAAATAGAGTTTGATCGAAGGCTAGTTGTATTGCTCAGGAGTAGATGGAGTTTCACAACGTTGGGTTTTGTTGTGTGAATGAGCAATAGTGCTCAACGAGGTGCATACCAAGCCTATTGGATGATGCTTCATTGGTGATCTTACTATTCAAATTTTTTCACAAGTAGGCATGAGATGGATTATATTGGTCCTTTCAAGAATGTGACAGTTCACACAAAACAAGTATATCATTGTGGCCACAAATTAAGATACAAAGTGGTTAAAGGCTAAGGCACCATGAGAAAACTCAGCTTGTAGTGCAACCAAGATCATCTTTGAGAACATCATTTGTAGGTATGGCTATCCCATGAGTTTTTCAGTGTGACCAAGGCACACATTTTATGAATGAAGTGTTTCAATATCTGACAGCCAAGTCTATGGTGATGCACAGAGTTGCCACCACTATTATCCTTGGTGAAATGGCCAAGACGAGAATCCTTAAGTCTATTCTTACCAAGACAGTGCATTTACACCCATCTTTGCAAGATCAAGATCATTACCAACATGCATGCTTCCATTCAAATCTTGCAAAGAATAACTTGTATATTAAAAGGCTACCAATGACCAAATAGTGAAAAGTTTTTGCACTTGGCATGTCTTGAGTGGACTGCCAAGGGTCTAATCACAATATTGGCTAGCTAGGAATGGTTTTAATTGTGTAGTTCCATTCTTGAATGGGGCAACCCAATGGTCATTGTGGACAACCAATTTACAAAGCTATCAAAAAATCATGAGACTGCTATATAGCAATATCAACATTGATGGAAGCACTGATTGAGCATTTCTACTTTTATTGATTTGACGGTGTTGTAAATGTTTGCATGTTATGTAGTCTCTTCTAGCCAAAATGATGAATTGTGTGGAGTATCGAGGCATGTGTCACTTCTACTCGAGCTCCTGCTAGCTCCACCTTCTCTCCTCCTTCTGCCCTTAGTTGTACCCCTCTCCTTTGCATTGTTTCCCACTTCACTTTTCTCTTTTTGTCGCTAACATAGCTACTCTACACCTCAGCCATTTGTCTTTTGCTCTCTTTTTTCTCCTTCTACTAGTGCATGCTAGGAATGTGCAACTGGTGCTCCATGTAGGTAGCTGTCTCATGTGTCCTATGCCTTGGTTGCGGGTCTTCATTTGGCTCCTTTGGTAGTCGATTCCACTTCTAGGTGGTTGCCTTGGTGCTGGGGATCTTTAAGAGGTGGGTGCACCTTCTCTTACTATTCTAGCCTCTCTTTGGGTCTGCTTTCTTGAGGCTGTAGCCACTCTATAGCTTCCTTCTTTTTTGCTTGTCTCTTGCTTCACTTTATAGCTCCTTCCTCATTCTTTTTCCACCCCTTGTTGCCTCTTTCTCCCTTGCTAGTAGATGTTCTTTTTGTTTTGCTTTAGAAAATTCTTTTTCGTGGTTGTGGTGCTAGCAAGGCTCTCATGACAGCTCCCTTGCCCATCTAGATTCTCTTTTCCATAGAAGATAAGAAATAGTTGAAGACAACAATTCAGTCCCTATATGATATAGTACTAGTGGGCCTATTGTTGGCTTAAGGTCCATGAGAAGCTAGTTTCATGATTGAGACCAAGCAAGCTTGGCCATAGAGGGTTTGTGATTGGACCTAGGCAAGCCTAGAATGAAATCTACCCCTCTAAACATAAAACCTAGACAAGGAAAATTACATATGAGGGAGAGAGGGAGAGGGGGGGGTAGGGGGAGAGAGAGAGAGAGAGAGAGAGAGAGAGAGAGAGAATTGAGCAAAAACTAGACATTTAACAAAAGGTAAGGCAAATTGGAATATAAGATAAAAGTCACGAAGTCTATAGTCCTCCAAGATAAAAGGTAAGGTAAATTGGAATACAAGGTAAAAGTCACGAAGACTGTAGTCCTCCAAGATAAAAGTCACTGAGACTATTATGCAAGGCAAATTGGAATACAGGATAAAAGTCACTAAGATTGTAGTCCTCCAAGATAAAAGTCACTAAGACTATGCAAGGCAAATTGGAATACAAGATAAAAGTCACTAAGGCTATAGCCTCCAAAATATGTTGTAGATATCCATGCCCCGAGCTCTACTTCAAGTTCCAAGATTCATTGATAGCATCAAAGGGGTGGATGCACCTGCTACCTCCTATACCACTAAACAATTCAAAGATAATACTAGTGCTAAGAAATGCACATGAACAGTTGATATTTCAAAGTTTAGAGCTACTCAATCTCCCAAGGTGATCTCATCAATAAGAATCTAGATCTAGAAGTCTATCCTTTCTTTCCATTCTCATCCAAGTGTATTGGGTTAAAGAAGAGGGCTAGTAACACACCCACACCTTAGTTGCCAAAGCATTATTGGGGTATGAAGACAAGGTACCATTCGATTGTTTGGTAATCTAAAAAGAGTTTTGATTCTGACCTCCAAATAGTTAGTGAGGGCCAAGCACATTCTAACCTTGGCCCCCATGTATGTATGATACCACATAGGGGGACTACCTATCAGGTGCCTTGTCTTGGGTCACTTGCTCTAGAAGATTGACTGGTCCAATTACCAAGCCCTAGCCCTTAATACCTGGGCCCCTTCCTCCTCCCATATATTAAGCCCTAGCCCTAGCCCTTACTACTTGGGCCTCTTCCTCCTCCCAAGCTTATTGATATCTTTGCTACCCCTGATTTGAGTAGCTTGCACCTTTGCTTCCCTCTAATCCCGATGTACAAGTGCCTCCCTTTGGTTCTACTAATCCTACTAAATCTAACAAATAAGCCCCAACCAATGGATTTTGACAAGTGACTCCCTCTAATTTCACTAATCCTATATACAAACCCCTTTAGGGTTAGGGTTAGAGTTTTCAACCCTTTCTTTTTTGGAACTATTTTGTGTTAGTGCTATGCACATGTGATAATACATTATGTTGAGATGAATCCTCAACACCTTCCCTCAAGATCAACATCATGAAGTAGGTCTTTTCTCAAGATTATGATTATGGGGAATCAAAGAAGGACTAAGCATTACATTCAATTACACCCCCTTAAATGGGAATATCCTTCCTCTACGTCAAACCAAGAGCTTGTCGATGTGTCTCAAAAAGCTCTTTCCCAAGTGGTTTGGTAAGGATATCTCCAACATTCTCTTTGCTGCCACAATGTTGCAATGTGATGTCACCAAGTAACACTCTTTCTCTATTGAAGTGCTCTTTGGCATCAATGTGCATTGTCATACTGGATTCTTGGTAAATGCTTGAGCCCATTGATCATGATAGTATATCATTCGGCTTTGACTCATCAAAGAATCTAATAGGCTTTTGAGCCATGTAGCCTCACATGCACTTGTTGTGAGTGCCCTATATTTGCTTCAGTTGAAGACAAAGAAATAATTGGTTGCTTGTTTGAAAACCATGATAAAGCACCTTTACCAAGGAAAAATGCATTTCTTTGTGTGGATCTCTTGGTCTCATGATCTCCTACCTAGTCACTGTCACAGGTTCCATGCAACCTTGGACGACTTCGTTTGTATTCTATCCCAAACTGTCTTGTTCCTCTGATGTACCTTAAGATTCTCTTGGCTGTATTCCAGTGAGATTGTTTTGGATTTGCTATAAACTATGCAAGTGAGTTTACTGCATAACAAATATCTAGCCTTGTGATAGTCAAATATACAAGAGATCCAATGAGCTGCTGATAGTACTTTTCATTGACTGCAGGCTTTTTTGGATCTTTAGCAAGTTTCAAACTCTACTCCATGGGAGTGGTCGCAATCTTGCAATCTGACATATGAAACTTCTTTAGGAGACTGTGGTCGCAATCTTGCAATCTGACATATGAAACTTCTTTAGGAGACTATCCACATGGAAATAGTGCATAGTTCCAAGATCTTTCATGCAAACTCTGCAAATAAGTCTTATTTCAATTGCTTGATAAAGCTATCATTACATCTTGTCATAATCAGTTCATCTATGTACAAAAGTAATGAAGCTTTCATTGCTTCTTGTCACAATCAGATCATCTACGTACAAAAGTGTAATATTAATGTGTTTCCTTGAACTTTATAGTAGAAAGTATGATCTGCATCGGACTTCATGTGTCCTAGATTAGCAAAATACCTGTTGATTCTGCTACACCAACTTTTTGGTACTTGCTTTAAGCCATAGAGACTTTTTTGGAGACGGCAAATGTTATGCTCTTTCCCTAGTTCAACATACCCTACTAGTTGCTGCATGTAGACTTCCTTGTCTAAATAACCATTGAGAAAGCATTTTTGACATTTAGCTAGTACACATCCCATCTGGTAAGTGTCTCTAGTGATCTCAACATTTTATGGAATCCATGTTTACATAAGTCTCTTCATAATCTTGACGATGATGTCATGCAAAACCTTTTGCACAACTAGTGTGGCTTTGTGTCTTTCAATGCTTCCATATGGATTGTACTTCACATTGTAAACCCATTTGTTTGTAATGGCCTTCTTTCCTGGTGGAAGGTCGCATAAAATCCCAAGTGTTGTTTTTATACAAAGCTTCCATTTCTTCATTCATAGCAGTTTGCCATTTCGGCTTATCAACAACTATGTCTTCGAAGTACATTGGCTTTGAATTGCTTTGCCTTTCTGAGCATATGTCAATGGTGCTGGTGGTCTACTTTCCCTAGTAGACCGTTTGAGTTGCTACTCTTCGTTCGTGTGTTCTCTGGCAATTGTTACTATTCTTCATCAGCCTTTTCTATAGAGGACCGAGTAGTCCGTGTGACCATCTCCTATGCATTTGATGTTTTCCATTATGATTCTTCATCAAAAAATACATGTTTGGAGATTATGACCCTTCGGGTGATGGGATCATACAACTTTATGCTTTGCTCTCTTCACTAAACCCAACCATGATGCATTTTTGTGATGGGATCATACAACTTGTCTGCTTTTCTCTCTTCACTATACCCAACCATGATGCATTTCTGTGACTTCATATCTAACGTTTTGTGATGATCATCATGTCTATGGGCATACGCTATGAAATCAAATATGCGGAGATGCCCAATGTGTGGTTTGTATCCAGTGAATGCTTCATAAGGTGTCATACCCTGAATCAGTTTGGTCAAAAGCCGACTAAGCAAGTAGTTTGCAGTGGCAATTTCTTCTACTCAATACTGATTCAAAAGATGCTTCTCACTAAGCATTGCTTTAGCTATGTTTGCTAAAGTACCATTCTTCCTTTCAGCTATGGCATTTTGCTAAGGAGTATCTACACATGTGATTTGTCTTCAAATGCCATGACTTCTGCAAAAGTTCATAAAATTTGAAGAGATGTATTCACCTCCTCTATTTGATCTCATGACTTTGATCTTTCTACATGTCTGATTCTCTACCACAGCTTTTAATTCTTGAAAACTGGAAAAGACTCTAGATTTCTCTTGAAAATTGGAAAAGACTCCAGATTTCTCTTTCAGAAAGTAGACCCAACAATATCTGTTGTGAAAGTTAGGTAGTAAAGTGAACCTTTAATGCTGTAGGTCTATGCATGACCCCATACATTTGTATGTATCAAATCAAGAATATCTCTTGCTTGAGAGGTGTTTCTACAAAAAATGGTTCTCTTTTATTTACCAAAGCAACATGCTTTGCAAATTTTTCTAAGAAACCGAAGTTTAGGAATTTAGATTGCCATATTTTGATTTCTCAGTTGCATCAAGATTTTGAAATTGACATGTCCATATCTCATGCATACTGCAAAAAGTGGCATTGGTTGTTGTTGAGTTAACATGGCATGCGAATCTGGTATTGAAGCTAGCATTCTAAACAAGCCTCCTTCTGTGACTACTTTTTCCAGTAGTTGATAGTCTCTAGCTTTATATGTGATTATGCATTCATCTCCATCAAAGTTGACTCGATAGATTCATTCCGTCATTTTTCCAATTGAAAAAAGATTATTGCTGAGATTTGGAACATAGAGTACATATTTCACCAATCCTTTCATACCGATGAAAATGTTCATTGGGACATAATGCCTTTCCCTTGACTTGGATTTGGTTTATTTTTTGCAGTGTAGATAGCATTCTTGGGTCATTCCAATGATTTCATCTCTGTAAATCATTCATGATGCTTTGTCATGTGCAATCCCACTGCTGATGTGATCTTGATCTACTGATCAACTTGAAAGCTACATTCCCCTTTGGAACTACAGTCAATGTCAATGTACATTGTGTCATTATTTTGCATATCCTCACTTGCAAGATATATTGTCTTAGGTTCATTGGCATAATGATTGTGACTTGAATGTCCACCAAGATAATTTCCTCTTCCAAGACATTCCCTCTATTGCTGGTTAGATTGACCTTCTTTGTCAATACTACTTCTGATAATCTCTTTCATAGTGTTCAAACTTATGACAGAAGTTGCACTAAATGTTTGACATGTTGGTGGATGCATTCTCTCTTTCTTTAAATCTTCCTCGATTGGAATGATTTCCTCTTGTATGCTGATGCTGCTGTGGATGCAAGCTGGTGCTAATGTTGATTTTGATGCTGATGATACCACTTCTCTAAGTTGCCCTTCCTCTTCCTCTACCTTTACCTCTACCTCTGTCTGATGCTATGGATGCTGGATCATTGCCAATGGCCTTTGCATGCTTAAATGGCCTGAGTCTTAAGTTCTCCACCAAGTAACACTGACTATAGCTCTTCCGGTGTTAGAATTTGCCTTTGAATGGCAATACTCTGGACTAGATTCTTATATCCCTCTCCTAGCCCATTCAGGATGACTTGAACCATCTCTTGCAGGATTGATAGTATCTCCTGCTGTGTGCTGATTGTTGTAATCCTTGATCCTGATGAGTATGTAAGCATGACTAGTTTCATTGCTATTGCAAAAACTTTTGTTGATCTAGTTTCTCCATGTCAAAATCTTGGATGTGTTATTAGACCCATTAAGAGATGCGAACATATCCCATACTTCTTTGGATGTCTTCATTGTGTTGAGATGCCCAAGCATGACATCTTGCATGTTCTTTTTTATCAAATGATATTCATATTTGTCTTTCTTGTCACATTTTGCATGTGCTCCAGGCAATGAAATTATCTACTATAGGTATAGACACTATTGCTGCAGTTGTAGACCCTTTTGCTTATGATGTAGCAATGGTGGGAGTTGTTGCTAGTGCACTAGATGGTCGAGGTATACACCCATCAACATACTCCCATTTGCCTTGAAGTAAAAGAATGGTATCCATTCAATATTTCCATGTGCCATAATTGGAGTTGTCTAACTTAGCAAATGCCTCCAAATTGAGGTTGCTACTAGTAGACATGATGCAAGAAATGTACTCAAAGTGCCTATGAAAACACTATTTGAATCAATTGTCTGTATCAACTACAATCTAAACTGTTGGTGAAGATATATATCCAATCTTTTACAAGTCTTATGTGGCAAATGATGCTGAGAATAACCAGGAGGCTTTACAAGGCTGAAAATAGCATGCACAATGCCAAGAAAAATAGCTAATAAGGCATGTGAGTGTGAAAAGAAATGATGTGTGATTTGTTCAATCTGCCAATACCTCTGAATACTATGGAATCTTCTCATCATTGATGTGTAGACGGTTAGGTTTTAGGACATGTAAGGATGTCAAACTGCATGTGAGCATAGAGACTGATTTTGAGTAGGAACTAGTCAGGAATTTTTGGGCATGGCTTTGATTGGCTGCTTTGGAGTTCTCTCATCTATGGATGAACTAATCTACTCTAATCTAGAGCTAGATCAATTCTCTCTCTCTTTCTCTCTCTCTCTCTCTCTCTGTCTCTGTCTCTCTCTCTCTCTCATGTTATTTCCAAGCTTGATAATCTGATTTCACATGAGGTCAAATCCAAACTCTATAAACATGTGGATTTAGCAATTAAGGAGGAGAAGCTAGGTGAAAACTTGCACTTAATGTGTGAATTGAGGGTTTGCTAGAGAATTGAAGTTGTGAGGATTTAAAAGTTCTTTTACCGTTTGAGCAATGCCTTGATAATATAGTGGAGGCCATGCCCATTATCACTTGGAGCATTGCAGTAGTTGAGGCATTCCAATGTACACCACAAAAGCATGCCATCATCACTTTCAGAACATGAGAGGATAGGCTGGCATTTATTTGCCAAGAAAAAGCCCTAAAAGGCACCCAAATCTAGATAGAAGAAGAGCTTATCCCTCAACAGCTTAAGATGAAGGCTAATGAACTTAAAAAAGTATCAAAAGCTTGAAAGAATGGCAAGTGGGCAGTATATCGTGAAGGCATTGCTCTCATTTGAGGATTCAAATTGGCTAAGACACTAACATAGATGTGGAGACACTTAGTCCATAACTGATGTAGTACATAAGTTTTCTATGACACTAGGATGTACTCTCACTCCTTAACTAACATTTTGGTTTTGATGGACTCTCAGTCCTTTATTGATTTGGTTACTTGAGCCTCATAGACCTTTTGGTCTTTGGTAGACTATAATATACTTTCTTTCTTTCAATCTCTCTCTCTCTCTCTCTCTCTCTCTCCCCCCTCCATGCCATGTAAGAGAAGAACAAATGCATCCAGACCCTGAGCCTCAATAGTAGCCACAAGAATCAAGCCAACAATCCACCACATACCCTACCAAGAGAAGAAAGATAGCCTTGACCATGGCCACACTCTAAACAAATCATTCGTCCAACACAACAATCATCATCGCCTTTGGTCTAGGAGTGGGTCAAAACTCTAGGAGGTTTGTTAGAGAATTCAATCTTTGATATAAGCCAAATCAAGATTTTTGGCTCTTCTACTATAGTGCACAATGCTACCAGGACTTGCGAGACCTAGAAGTCATACTGCATCTCAAAGCCTTAGGAATCAAACCGGTGGCAGATCAACTCCCTTGCTTCTTGGACTTGAAGCTAGTGGCTCAATTCATTAAACACTACAATAACAACACAAATGTTACATACTTGCTCAATGATGTGGGCAAGACCATGCACTTCAAGCTTGGTATTGATGCCATCTGACGTGTCTTTGGTCTCCTCGTCACGGTTGAGCCCTTTGTTAAACAAGGTGGCCTAAAAGAGAAGATGAGAAGACCCTTGACTTTGATATCAGGAAGCACAAAGGGGGGGTGCCCTTTGACGACATCAAAGACATCGCCCTTGTAAAACTAGCCAAGGTCTTGCATTTCCTAAAAAAGGTGGAGATCACGAACCACCATAATATCATACTCCCAAATCTTCTCCTTCAATTGTTTGACCCCATTAAGTTCAAATCCAACTGGGTAGACTACTTTTATATTGAGCTCAGGCAACAATATACCAAGCTGAGTTAGAAGATTGGAAATTTGGTGTCAATCATGCCCTTGGTATTTCACAAGTTACAAAAGGAATTGCCACTAGGCAGCCTTGGAGCAACAACTCGGACTCCAAAGCTTCCCCCTATCACTCATGTAGCACCTATGGGCAACCAAGACCATGAAAAATGAAGGTCAAGAATAATGACCATGTAGTAGCTTGGGGGGCTAGCATAATGACCAAGCACAAAAAAATCAAAGTAGCCACACCTGCTAGTCAAATTGGACTCTTGATTCCTAAAATTGGCAATAGTAGCCAAACAGTGCTCATGCCTTCAATTATGCCCCCTGAGCTTTTGGCACAACAACAATAACAATGTCCCACTAGATCCAATCATGACCAACTAGGGTTCAAGTACAAGGGTGCCTAAGTTGACTTCCACTATGCCCTTCACTTCCATGTGAATATTTTTGCAGTATCCTCTGCACAATACCACCTTAACCTAAATTATGCCATTCCACCTAACTATATTCTTGACGTCCTTCACCACTGCCACTGCAAGTAGTCCCCCCCAATTTGGCCATGGCATTCTTTAGCAAGGATCTCCATGGGTCCAACAAGGTAAAAACCTCAAACAAAGGACTTACAATCATTTAAGGGGGACATCCCAGGGCAGAGAGACCTTTTTTACCACAAAAATTCTAAGTTGAAGATGTGCGTAAATTCCCTCCCTTGATGGCAATCTTTTTTTGGTGTCGTTTCCAAGGGACCATTGTATTAGACTCATAAACTTGCTTGTCCATTGCATAGGCAAGGTTTTACCACATGGGTAGTGTCTAATGCTCTACAAGATTTGACAAATAGACTCAAGAAATTGGAACTTGAGAACTTATTTTTCAAGAGCACAATCATCATGTCATCCCCATATAGATGCAAAGAAGTTGCATACATCATAAGATATATTGCATAGACCACTAAGTCATCTCCATAAATGCAAAGAACAATGACACCCATGAGTTCTATAACTGAGTTCTAATGCTCAAGAAGAGTCAATATACTGAAAACTTTTAGTCAAGGTCAAAAGCCCCAATTTTTAATTGACTTGGTTAACCCTTTCAAAGCCAAAACTATCCAAAATAGCAACCAGAGATAGCAGCAACTTGGAGGATGACATTTGACCAGTAGCAACAAGTAGCTTTGATAGGGCTTTCTAGGTAGAAAGAAAGGTCGTGTACCAGAGATCATCCACTAGCAAGGAAATGTGCAATGCCGCATCAGTTTGTCTATGAGAAGTGCACCATTCTCAACTAGTTTTTCACCGATTTCTCCTCGAATACTAAAGCATTTGGGCTCAAATTTGAACCAGAGCTAGCTCATAGGGTTGCCTAGCTATTACTAGGAGAAACTGACGAAATATGACTCTAGAATACGAAATTATGTAAAAGTTTACCGAGTGAAGAAGTTATCGGCACGAGTGACTGGAGAAATATTTCACTAATTGCTTGGATGTGGAAATTTTCCCTACTGAGAGTATTCTATACCTCAAAGCATTCTGGAAATGGTTGCCTATAGAGGGAGAACAAGTGCTTGGAAATTTTGTTTAAAAGAGAAAAAATGGAGAAGAAGAGAGTGTGAGGAAGAAGATGATGACGTGGCTCGAAATGGCTTAAGGAGGCTCATGGAGGCTGAGTGGCTCTGATACCACATGTTGGAAATGCATGGTGACAAGGTAGAGGCAACAAGATGAACTATGCAGCTTGTTTATTCATTGAGAGAGTGTCATTATATAGACACTGGTTACATCCATAGATTACATCATATGTGAGCTCAATAGTGAGCATCTAGATCCACAATCATCTCCATGAATCTCTCAATCACACACCACGCTGAAATGCTTATCAATTTAATGATGAGGTCATGCATGAAGGACAAATTGATGTACTGGGGTCAATGCCACATGTTGGAAATGCATGGTGACAAGGTAGAGGCAACAAGATGAACTATGAAGCTTGTTTATTCATTGAGAGAGTGTCATTATATAGACATTGGGTACATCCATGTATTACATCATATGTGAGCTCAATAGTGAGTATCTAGATCCACAATCATCTCCATGAATCTCTCAATCACACATCACACTTCTAGATTCACTCATTCACACCTTCTAACTGACACATCATTAGTCACACCTAACTCAAGCACACCTACACACACATGTTTCACACACTCACTCATGTGATCACACAATGAGTGAATCCAATACACCATAAAGCATGTGCCCTAATGTACACCCATGTGGCATAAAATATGTTGGCAATGGTGTGCTCAAAGCCTTCCCCTTATCCATATTGAACCTCTCTAGAACTTTGCCAATGTACTCTTTTTGAGAAAGATAGAGTAAACCCTTTGACTTGTTCCTCACAATTCGCATACCAAGAATGTGATTTGCATCACCAAGATCCTTCATGTCGAAGGTTTTGTGCAGTTTTGCCTTCAAGGCATTCATATCAATAGATGAATTCCCAGCAATAAGCATATCATCCACATAAAGAATGAGTATAAGAAGACTACCATCTCTTGTCTTCTTAGTGTAGAGGCAATGATCATGATCAGATTGTCTGAATCCTTGTGCTTTCATGAAAGCATCAAACTTGTGATACCACTCTCTGGGTGCCTGCTTGAGGCCATAGAGACTCTTCTGCAATTTGCATACAAGCCCTTCTTTTCCCTTGACTTGATATCCCTGTGGTTGCTGCATATAAATATCCTCGTGAAGGTCTCCATGAAGGAAGGCCGTCTTCACGTCCATTTGGACAAGATCCATGTCCTGACAAGCAACCAAAGCTAAAACAGTCCTTAATGTAGTCATCTTGACTACAGGAGAAAAAATTTCATCAAAGTCAACTCCCTTTTCCTGCTTGAACCCCTTAGCAACTAATCTTGCTTTGTACTTGGGCTTAGCATCCCCTGGAGTGATCTTCAACCTATAGACCCATTTGCATGGTAGGACTTTCTGGCCTGTAGGCAGCTGCACTAGATTCCATGTCTGATTCTTCTCAAGAGATTGCATTTTTGAAGCCATGGCTTTCTGCCAATTCTTTGCGTCTTCCCTCTTCATGGCTTCTTTAAAGCACGAGGGCTCACCACAATCTGTCACCATGATGTAATCATCAAGTGCATTTACCCCTGGAACAAGCCTATCAGGCATACGAGACACCCTGGTGCTCCGCCTAACCCAACCATCTTGATTAGGTGGTTGATTTACTTGCAGTTCATCATCAAAATTCATTTTCTGATTTGTGAGTTGGCTGAATATAGAGTGAAACTCATTTAGGTGAAGTGAGAGGGCTGTCCCCTCTTTCATGCTTAGTTTCATAAGCCTCTTCAACCAAAACACTTTACTAGTTGCACTCTGACTCTCGAAAAGGGACTCAAGTTTTTTCCATATGCTGTAAGCAGTGGCTTCATTCTCTACATTGAAGTAGATCTTCTTTGAGATGGTCAAAAGAATGGTACTTTTGGCCTTCTCATTCATGGTTTCCCACTGAAGGTCACTAACTTCATCGAGCTTGATCCCTTTATACTTGATAGGCATATTTTGATCTTTCTAGACCAACACATTATATATTTGGTTCTTCCAATAAGAGAAATTTGCATTCCCTTCCAACTTCTCGATGTTCCAGTAGTTGCCTTCGTTGCTTGAAGACATAGTGATAAGCTGAAGTAGAAAGAAATAAATACACCTAAGGCACATAGGGCCTCTAAGTCACGTACTGTGACTAAATGCAATGTTGTCCACTCTCCAAAACTGATTGCAAAATCTCATATTTTGTCACTGCATTTGACACATAGACATGTAAATCCCCTTCCAAAACTGTTAACAGCGGCCAATAACACCAATCTGAGCAAAAGCCCTTTGTTTTGGAGTCTATTGAAGAAAATTATGTCAAATAGACACCCACAAGTGCGTACAAGCACTCTAGCGTCAAAAGCCCCAAATTTCTTGCATGAAATTTCTCCAAATTCAGAGAATGCACCACAATGGAGCAAAGCTATAGACGTTTTCTTTCGAACGGGGATCCACTCCTGTAGCGTAGAAAGTGAAGGCTCTGTGTGTTGCTCTGCTGCGCAGCAGCACTTGCGACAGCCGATCACTTGCTTTACTCCCCTGAAGACCTCGAGTCAGAAAGCAGGCTCTCCGCGCTATTTGACACCTGGAACGAACGGTGATAGGGCTCTGCTATTTGACGCCTGGAACGAACGGTGATAGGGCTCCGGAGAAGAAAGACGCTTCACTATCGTCAAAGCGCTGGGCCTCACCCGCTTTGCAAGCCTCACGAACGAGGAGTTCCAATCACCCGTTTCGCAAACCTCACGAACGAGGAGTTCAAATCACCTGCTTTGCAAACCTCACGAACGAGGACTTCTTTGGTCTGAGCCGTTGCAGGGCATCACAAGAAGCGGCAGCAAAGCGTGCGTTGCAGGGCATCACAGGAAGCGTGCGCAAAGCGTGCGTTGCAGGGCATCACAGGAAGTGTGCGCAAAGCGTGCATTGCAGGGCATCACAGGAAGCATGCGTAAAGCTAGCTTCATGGGGGGTGCATTAAGCCTGCTTCACGAGCTATATGCGAAGATGAAAGACTCGCTCTGATACCAGTTGAAGCGGAAACACGTGGAGGAGAGTAAATCTAACAATAGGAATGGTGGGTGTGAATACAGAGACGAGGGCACACCACAACCCTCAAGAGTATATATTAGGATAGGCATTAGGGTGGAACCGGTTCAGAGTGAACCGTGTTCACACTGTAACCTGTAATAAAAAGAAAGAAAGTGTATATGAGGTGGCACAGGGCCTTAACCCCAACATAGTTGATGAGGAAGTCATAGTCATCGCTATCAAGATTAAGAAGCAAACTATAGCAGATGTAATAGTGAATGGAGGATCAGGATTGAGCACCATTTCTAAAGAAATTGCTTAGAGATTGAAGTTCAAGTAATATAAACTATCGCCATTTTGAGTGCGCATGGTAGATCAATGACTAGTTGATCCTAAGGGCATGTTGCAACAGGGATTTGCGAAGGTTTCCAAACGTAGTATTAAAACGTTTTGAACATTTTTTACTTAATAGGGGTGTTTTAAAATGGTCTAGTAGCGAATTCTAAATACAATAGGTTACCACTCAGTAAATCAATATACCACTTAGTATTCTTAGATAACATCACTCAGTAATGTGTTATAACACCCGGTGTTATGTATACTGCTCGATGCACCAACATACCACACGGTATAATTAGTTACATTACGCAGTGTCGTTAATCTTATATAAACCTACACCACAAAGGTACTATTCACATTGTTGAGATTCCTAGAATTTTGTGGAGTCTCGAGAAAGACAAGAAGCATAAGAAAGAAGGATAAACAAAGCTACAAAGAAATTTGTAAGTTTTGTTAGTCCTTGTAAGTTTAAAACCGTATCTAGTGCCAGTGGTGGGCTTGCCTTTGCCGGTCAAAATCCACTCACACTTAGATACTAATTGCATAATTAGCATTTACATACTATTAGGTAAAGAGTTTATTAGTTGCATGTAACATTGTAGGTGTCTTTGAAAAAATACACGATTTTAATTGTTTGCATGAAGTATTTACATTGTAACTTGTCTTGACTCTTTGGAAAGACTTAGGATTAGGTAAAGAGTTTGTTAGTTGCATGGCTTGGGATTTTAATTTAGTTGAATGACTTAAGATTTCAATCTAGTTGTATGAAATATCATAGGTACTAGGAAGCTTTGGAAAAATGGAAAAGTTGACATTACAAGTTGCATGAAGTACTTCACTTTTGGAAAAGCTTAGGGTTTTAATTGTAGTTGCATGAGTTATTTTGTGTATGTTTTTCTTGATTTTAGCATATGTTTTTATTTATTAGCATGTAGCTATAGCCTATAACTACATTTCAAAAAAATGTCAATGATCCAGTTGGAGGTTCGCATAAGCCAACCTGGAACAACTCATTTGTTGATGAACAACATTATACCACGTACTGGTTGGGGGTTCGCTTAGGCCGACTTGGAACAACTCACATGTGGTTAAAAGTTTATACTATGTTTTAGTAAAACTCTATAAACTAGGATTCAAGAATGATGAGTAAATATTTGACTTTGGGCCGTTTGCAAGCTCGCTTATGCCGGCCGTTTGCATCTCGCGCGAAGTCCAACCAATTGTGAAGCTCGTAATTGCTGGCTCATAGCAACTCGTGAAATTATGGCGTATATGTGTGCACTATGTAGAGATTGTAGTATACATAGGTTTACTATCCTTGTGTTTTATGTATTATTAGGTGAAACAAACTAGATATGATCATGTTGCAGACGTTGTAATTTGTAGCGCTTATTAGAACTCAAACTCCATACATATATAGAAAAAATATAGAGAAGTTATTCTGTTAACAAAGTCTCCTAGCTTAAAAACATGCAACAGGTTGGGGGGTGCAACCCCAACCTATTGCACAAATCACCAATTTTAAAAGTGTTTATAAGTGCTTGTGTAAGTAATGCTAGCTATTGAACTAGTGTGTGTGAAATACTGACATCCATCAATAGAGCATGATATTGCGGATGATCATGGTGTAGATAGATGCTTACTCGAGAGAGAGAAGAACATGGGAAAAGGTAATTTGCCATCTCATGCCTATTTTAATAGGTAGATTACCACGTTTATAATCATCCAATTATGTCAGGAGCAGCGAGGCCAACAAAATCGTGGTTGATTGTTGTTAATACTATGCCTCCTTCTTCGATATGTTGCAAGGCAGCTTGTTCATCATGCGCCTATTGGGAATAATTAGTTGCTATCATGCACATCTCTGCATATGCATTGTCGATATTAAGCCTCTCTCTGGTTTGAGATAATAGTGCATGCAATCGTTCATTGTCACTTTTCAGCCACTCAAGTTCTTATTACAACACCCGCTGATGCTCCATAACTACATCTCGTGCAGTCGTGGGAGGAAATGTGATGTCTCGCTCAGCACATGCTCCTTGTTGTCGCTCTCCAACGTCCTCCTCGATGGCCATGAAGATATTGTCAGCCGCCGTCATCGACACTACACGTCCAATGAGGTCACATAAAAATTTATTAGTTTGACGTTGGGCTAGAATTCTCCCAAAAAAGAAGAAGTAAATAGTTGAAAACATATTTAAATATTATAGTCACCTAATGTGTCGACCCGTGTAGGAGGTTCTACTACCATGGTGTGGTGCTTGTCACTTGTGGTTATTCATGTACTTGAGCACTTGAGGCAAATTCCACTTCATGGCCAAGCACAAACTTTGGGTATAGCATCTTTGCAAAGTATAGGGGAATATCAGAGCGAGCTTTCTTTGCAAATATCATCTTGGCAGATGGTGGCTGCATTCTCTTTGATGGCTTGGTTATGACAACACCTAGTAGGCCATCGCCCATGGTCAACGGAGGTTGAGCTCATATCGCATATAGCCAATTACATTGTCATTCGAGATGAGGGTCTTTACAGCTGTCCACTTCATGCCTTCAGGGTTATGGAAAGGACCAACAATGACAATTGCCTTTGTCTACTCTCTCCTCGATAGTGGCGTGGTGGCATAAGGCATGCCCATCATGAACTTCATCGCTTGACTAGAGTGTGTGCATATGTCTTGTGCTTGGTTCTCATCCTATTTGGATTCTCACGAGGGTGTTCTTGATGATGATGCCATTGTTGTAATTCGTGAACTATGTTCTTGGAAATGCTAAACCTAGTAGCAAAGATATGAGTTCATAACATGAGCCATACATACATTCTAACATTTTGTTCTCATATCATTGGAAAAGATCATCTCGTGAGATTGTAGTCATACAACCAACGGACAAAATATCAAAACCTATACCCTAAACATCCAATCATGTTATCCAACATCGATTTGAAAATAGCGCAGAATATGATTTAGGAATATTTAAAAAGTACACAACTTATAAACGAACAATGTTTGCAGGCCACCTGGCAACATCGAGGTGACATCATTCTGTAAATACAAAACTATCCACCTTGTAAATTGAGATATGATGAGATGCCAAAATTGCACATTTTATATATAAGTTTTCATATCATCAACTGGTCACATTGCGACATTTTCATCAACATTGTGTGCGTGTAGTTTGGTTAGCAAAACAAGTCCATTGTCATCCTTTTTTCGAGGCTCATTCTTGCACAAGTGGATTTTACAATCCCACAATAGCTTGATTACATGCCCTGGGTATAGCTGATTAGTTGACAGTGCAGACTTGTAGCTCACGAGAAAGTTGACTATTTTGCCAAGTAACCAATCGCCGACAGCATATTTGACATGTCTGACCATGCACCATTTGGTTGAGGATATACCATTTAATTGAGGATATGCATCATTTCTCGCATATAGTTGTAGTGCAAATCAAGGAAGTCATGACTTTGGAGTAAGCGCCTAAACTTGCTTGGGCTTGCTCTTAGTTCTATGGAGACACCTTCCCTGGTCAATAATGCTCACATGCATAGATTTTCCATCTGGTGTGAACCCCGTACATAGTTGCCAACATTCAAGTCAGTGGATCTGAACCCCTGCTTGTGCACTTATTTCATTGCAATGCTTGCACAAATTGCAAGAGCGTTCTCACAGAATAGGCGTGCTTGCATCTAACTCCACGTATCATGCCACACATTTCAATGTTGCTCGTGAGGGTTGCCTCGCCTTGCCCAGTTCAGATAATCATGATACATGGAAGGTAGACTCATGAGTGTCATGAATACTGCCTCCATTGAAGTATCAACTAATTACCCAAAGATCGCTAACGTGTGTGTAACCAATGGCTCGACACACGGCCCTATGCATTACAGTCATTGCTAGCTCTGTCTTCAATGATTTGTGTGCAATTACAGTATCATGCCTCAACTTCTTGCCAGCATAAGATAGAGTGGGCTTGAAACCTGGCACACCCTCTATCTTAACCCATACATTTTTCGTTCCACTCCCTAACCCAATTCTTCAAGATTTGTCAATGCAACTAGTGGGAAGTGTACTGTTGTAGTGCACATGTTGGCAAACTTCGTGTATAGATCTATTTGTGCCTTGCCGCCTTAACTTCTTGGGTCGATCCTTTGTGAGGAAGCACTAGTAATCTAGGTATAATATTGGCTAGTGACATTCGATAGTCTACATGCTTCTCCTTTCTCCTTTTTGTTTTTTCTATGAATGGCAGCGCGGGTTTCTTTCCATTCTATGAGCCACCTATCCAACTTTGTCCTTGCTTCATCTGTCAAGGGCACTAACTACTTTACCATTTCCCATTGGACAACTATATCACCCAACACTCTAAGTAGGAAGTTCGGTACAGTCTCTTTCTCCTCTATCCACTCCACCTCTCTACGCCTTGTCGAGTTGCATTCAAATGAAGCAAATATGTGCTCTTGAATTATTGGTGTGAGGAATATCTCTTATTTGCTCCTCATTTAGTATAATAATATGTGGAACGCACACCCTATGGACAACGTGTTGCAACTAGATTCTCCAAGTCTCTCTCTCTCTCTCTCTCTCTCTCTCTCTCTCTCTCTCTTTGAAGGGAATGCTACCATGAGGAAAGTAGAGGTATAGATCTAGTTCAAACATCAATCATTACGTAACCACTCAACCAATTTTGCTATTACGATGATGTTTACATACAAAAACCAATGCAAAAGCAATTAAGTAATTCACACGCCAATCGTAATGAATTACGTTAACACTCGACAATCATTACAAAAATGAAAGCGAAAGAAATGCATTACATTAACACTCGACAATCATTACAAAAACAAAAGTGAAAGAAATTATGTAATCAACACAACAATCATTGCTATGGTACGATGAAAGCAAAAAACAAATTGTACATGCAAACACAGAACACGCGCAACACCATTTCTTTAGAAACAAAATTGAAATCTATGCACATTTGTTAACATGAATTCTAATAAATAATTATAGCATGGATCCTACAAGTAATAGCATGGCTCATACAAGCGATCGAGGTGCATGAAAAATGTAGGTAAGCCATAATTGGTCCAAGAAACCCTATCAAAGGAGGATAGGCTATAAAAGATGGAACAGGAAAACATATAAAAGCAATCACGATTCAATGAATCAATATGATCTAGATCAGTGATTGTGTGATCACACATCTGGTTGGGAAGGTCATCGTCGAGATGAATCCAGTCAGCCTAAGCGAGCTATCATCCGGAGAATATCTGGCTCTATTAACATCTATATACAATATGTATGAATATATATGATACTAGAAAAAAGCTAGGTGAATCCAACTGGCCAAAGCGAGCAATCACCCAGCGTTGATCATGATACTACCTACTAATAGCACGTCACTCGGGGCGAGATGAATCCAACCGGCCAAAGCAAGTCATCATCTGGCCCCAAGTGATAGACATCATACACGCACACACACACACACACAAGCAAGCAAACATAGACATAATACATATTTTTCTCTTTTGCTCTCTCTCTCTCTCTTTCCCTCTCTGAGTTGGTGAATCCGGTTGGCCAAAGCGAGCCATCACCCGTCCCTAACTTAAAAAAAAAACAAGGCCATAAGCTCACTAGAAGGGAAGTGCGGGGAATAGCGGGAAATAGTGAGAAAAAGCGGGATAAATCAACAAAAATGATGACCAAACTATGCTTTTATAGACCTCGATTGAATACATCGACCGGTGTGATGCTACACCAACTGGTGTATTCTAGCTAATGCATGCAAGCCATCACCTAGCGTTGATCATGATACTACCTAATAGCACCTAGTGTTGATCATGATACTACCTAATAGCACGTCACTCGGGGCAAGATGAATCCAACCGGCCAAAGCAAGTCATCATTCGGCCCCAAGTGATAGACATCATACACGCACACACACACACACAAGCAAGCAAACATAGACATAATACATATTTTTCTCACTTGCTCTCTCTCTCTCTCTCTCTCTCCCTCTCTGAGTTAGGGTGAGGTGAATCCGGTTGGCCAAAGCAAGCCATCACCCGTCCCTAACTATAAAAAAACAAGGCTAGAAGCTCACTAGAAGGAAGTGCGGGGAATAGCGGGAAATAGTGAGAAAAAGCGGGATAAATCAGCAAAAATGATTACCAAACTATGCTTTTATAGACCTCGATTGAATACACCGACCGGTGTGGTGCTACACCAATAGGTGTATTCTAGCTAATGCATGTGCGCCAGGTGGTATGATGTGAGATACCAGTTGGTGTAACACTACACTGGTTAGTATGACGATATTACACTGGATGGTAAGAGTTATCACCGTGCAGTATTTTTGTACATTACCACACGGTGTGGTGTTATACCATGTGGTATTTTCTCGATTAGCCACCGCTGGTATGCTTTGATCAATTTTAAAAAATGCAGTTTTTGCATCCTGAACGTTTCCAAACGTTTAAAAAATAAAAAGAACGTTCTTTTCTTTTAAAAAACGTCCTTAAAAAATCCGAGGCTACAAGATGTGGTCATCTCAATAGGTGGTATCTATTATATCATCGGCTTCATTGTGATCACTATGGAGCAGCATGCCTACCCAATCTTATTGGGGTGATCTTGGCTGAAAAGTGAAAAAGTACTCCATGATTGGGGTATAGAAGAGCTGACTATTAAGTCAGAGGGTCATACACCAATATATGTTGTTTACTCAGTTGTTTACCCAGTGTGGGCTACGTCCACGAAGAAACAGCCAATCCTGCATCTTTCTTATCCCAGAGCAAGCAAGAAGATACAAGATACAAGCAGTATATCCCACTACTTTTTTGCTATGTAAGCCATACCCTTATCTTACAATTTTGACCAAACAACTCATAAGCAACACATGCACCAATTTTAAGGTATTTTTGGCTTCAGGGGTGCTACCCCCAAACCCCCGCCAAGGGGGGCTTAATGCATGTCATCGGCCCCCTTGGAACCCCCCGACAACATCCTAGGGGAGGCGTTGCCCCCCCTACCCCCCCCTTCATAGAATGGGTATAAGCACGCCTGGGTCCAAAGCATGACAAAAAAAAATCTCTGGAAAAAAAATATCAGGCTCCACATACAACACCAAAATCCTTTGGGTTGTTTGCTCAACAATTATGACTATCCACTAGATCAAGTCACTTTGTTGTTCTATACTCCATAGTTTCTAGGCATAAAGATATCTTTCAAGGGAAAAACTACAAGCAAGGGAGTTGGGCTAGAACAATACCAGGATGGGTGTCCTCATGGGAAGTTTTGAGAGCAATCTCAAAAGTATCCCTCGCGCATCCAATGGTGTCAAGGACTTCGATGTCAGGTATAGCAAGGACTATGCCTTGGTCGCCACTTTGGTGGAGCTTCGGAGACGTCTTCTTTGATTACATCTTGCTTGCCTAATTTTGTTATGTGTTTTCCTTATCCGTAGAGTTGCCTATAGGCCCGTGTGTTTCCCATGCTACAGATCAATGAATCCTTTGCTCTGATACCACTACAATGGCAATTGCTCACAAAACCTGCAAATCATAAAAAACACAATGAAAACTATACACAAAAATATGCGCGATCTTTTAAAACTCACAAACAAAAATGATAACAATTGCGTTGCTCTCCCATAGGTGTGGTGCTCGTCTTCCACTTCCTACCACTTCCTATGTCTTTGATTGATTCAATAATTTCAAGCAACAATTGATACAAGCTCATGTACTTCTCCTCCATGCACAAATTGGAGATAAGCCACACACACTCTTTCCAAAATAGCTTACCTTTTCTTGAAATAGAGTTTGCTTTTTTCACTTTAGTTAATATGCTTAAGCTAATCCTCTAATGTTCCAACCTCGATTTGGTACCCAAGTTTTAAAAGCGGCTATTTGTTGAGTATAGTATCTTTGTGGCCTCTCAGACTCACACGATTCCAACGAGTGCATCCACGTTGCAAAGTACAAAGAAAAACTCGTGTCCAATAGCACTTGTAGATTGTGTCTTGTGCTTGTAGACACCTTCTTGTCCGCTTCCAAATGTTAGGAGCAACGCGATAATGAAGCAACAATATGAGAAGCAGAATGCATAAAATACACAATACAAAAAGCATGCAGAACGGATGTATATAGGGCTATGACTGTATGAGTGTGTAGCAGTGTGTGCACTCCTTACGCGATGACAATATGTGTAGCAGTGTGTGCACCATCCGCATAAATTTATGCATGTGTAGCAGTGTGTGCACCATGCAATGGTATGTGTCGCATGTGTGCACCATCCATCTCTCATCCATCTATGATTTGTTGATTTTGCATCGCTTAAATGCTGAAAGATTGAATAATATTGGTGATTGATTCCAAGGTTTCTTATGCTCGAAAATTTTGCATTATTTATGGATGTTGTGAATTCAAGGGAAGAGAAATTAATTGGGTGATGGCTATTGATGGCAAGCATGATTCGCCATATTTTTGTGCGCATAAGGCACAACTAATGATGAGGGGAATAAACAAGGCTTACTTCAAAAAGCCTAGCTTAAGAAATTACAAATGTTCATGTACATATTTTAATTTTTGGAACATTAGAGACTTAGCCTAAGCATGTTACCTAAAGTGGAAAAAGGAAACTCTATTTCTAGAAAAGGGAAGCTATTTTGGAAAGTGTGTGTGTGGCTTATCTCCAGTTTGTGCATGGAGGAGGAGTACATGAGCTTGTATCAGTTGTTGCTCAAAATTATTAAATCAATCAAATACTTAGGAAGTAGAAGATGAGCACTAGGGGAGATTGCACCCAACGCGCTTGTTATCTTTTCAGTTTGTGAGTTTTGAAAGATCGTGCATATTTTTGTAGATAGTTTTTGTTGTGTTTTCAAAGATTTGCAAGTTTCGTGAGTGATTCCCACTGTAGTGGCATCAGAGCAAAGGATTCATATATCCATAGCACGAGAAGCACATAGGCCTGCACACAACTCCGCGAACAAGGAAAGCGCAAAAGAAAATAGGCATAAACAAGGTTTACTTTAGAAAGCCTTTTTTTTTTTCGGTAGGAAAAAGATATATTATATTATCACGAGTAACTTTTGTACATCATCAGTTTTCATCCAAAAGGAGAGAGCTGTTCTAAGGCTGAATTAACGTCTTACAAAAAGAGTAGCAATAGCATAAAACAATAAAGTCCTCAGTAGTTGTTGAGAGAAGCATCAGGAACATGGAAGGAGAAGTTGGTAGACTCTTCATTGAAGCCCGCTCTGAGATCTGCAAGGTCAGTAATAGGAGTAAAAATAGTAGGAACATTATCAGGAACACCATGGGAAGGATCTAAAGACATCTCTTCAGTAGCATAAATCTGAGAGGAGGTAGCACCATCAAATCTTTGAGCAGATGGGAAAAGAAAGGAGGGGCTAGCAGCAGCAGGTTAGGTATCATTTGAAGTAGTTCTTCTCTATAGCAAGTGAGGAAGCTTGGTGTCTTCATCAAAATGAAGTAGGAATGCTTGTGCTTTGCAATGCCAGCATTCAATCTTGAGTGTTCCAAGTTGTAAGCACTTATCTGAAAATCAACTCTCCTTTTTTCCTGTCCCACCATGAAGCAAACAAGGCATTAGTACATATATCTTTCTGGTTGAACTGAAAATTATTTCTAGAGATCCATATGAACCATAGAGCATGTGCCCTTGTTTGGAACCAAGGCTCATGCCTTATTTTGCAAGCATCTCCTAGCAAAATAGATTTCCAATTAATGGGTTCTCCACACTCTATCTGTAGAAATTTCCAAACTCTTCTGGCATGAGGACAAGCAACAAAAAGATGAAAAATATCCTCCATAGTGTCAAAGCGTCTATTACACTTTTCATCTCCCTTCCCTATTCTGAGTCCTCTAGCATTAGTCCAAACTACTTTGTGAAGTATAAGCCATGCAAGACAAGACATCTTCTCTGAAACTTGTTTAGCCCATAATTTGTCAAACCTGGCATACCATGCATCTCTACCATCCTTCAGCTTCCATTCAAAATTAAGAGTTTTGAAAAGGTCACCATGACAGCAATTGGAGTTGGTATAGGAAGGATAGATGAGCACCCTAACCAACTGAAGTCTTTATGTATAATTAAGACAGAGCGACCCTAACCAATTGAACTCTTTATGTATAATTAAGACACCCTAACCAACTGAGTTGGTATAGGAAGGATAGACAAGCACCCTAACCAACTGAACTCTTTATGTATAATTAAGACAGAGCCACCCTTCCACTTAATATCTCCCTTCCATAATTCCAATCTACTCATGATAAGTCCATGTAGGGTTCCTAAATGGAGGAACTACCCTCTGACTTCAGCTGTATTATGGTGACTAATGAGCAATTTAGTATGGCATCTTGGAATAGAGAAATAAGAAGGAAAAGCCTAGTTTTTGACATTACAAATGCTCATGTACATATTTTAGTCTTGTGTCTGTGTGTATTTCCTTTCATAGTGATTTTTCTTCCTTGCACCGTGCATAGTTCTAACTATGTTGAGAGAGCATATTCAATAAAAAATAAGTCATTTTGAAGACCTACATCATGTCGAGAACTCGTTGAGGATGTGGGAAACGATCACTACCAGCCAAAGAGAAGTCCAACACCAGTGACATTGAGGAAGGGTGGCAAGCACTCTATCAACATGAGAAGAGACATCGCCAAGCACTTGAAGATGCACTACTACAAGTGACGTCAACTTGGAAGCCACCTATATCTACTAAGGAAGAGGACCTTATGATTACTTCATATTCATTGAAGGCATGGAAACAGTATGTGTAGGACCTTGAGCAAGATGAGTACATGCGCAATATGTGCAACATGCACAAAGACAACGAAAGGCATGCAACTCGAGTACTAAAGGAGTTGACTGAAGTCACAAAAAAGCGTAGGATAGATGAAGATGATGATGAAAGCGATAACAATGAACCGTCGAACACCACTGGTAATGAGCGTGGAAGAAGCAAGACAAGACATCAAAGAAAGAAGAAGCATCATGTGAAGACTTCATTGCGGTGACACCATGACACTACTCCTTTGCATGAGTCTAGTGATGATGGGGACAATGTGGGGAAGGCCATCCTAAAAGCACTCAAGCTTTGTGATAAAAAGAAGTCACGTAAGATCAATTGCAAAACTTTTACTTTTTCAAAGTATGATGGTAAAAAGAAATGGACCGGCTCTACTTGCTTGGATTAGTTCCTTCAACCAATAGTTTTTTAGGGAACAACACCAAAGGTGAAACTTGCTGCGAGTCAAGCAGTGCACGATTATGGTGGAGTGTACTTGCAAAAAGCACACGCATTTCAAAGTCATGGAAGCATTGAAAGACAAAATTAAGAAGTGCTTCCTACCTACATAGTTCAAAGAGGATAGTCATAGGCAATGGCAAAGAATGAGGCAGCTGGAAAATGAAAGCGTGGATGCATACACTAAGAAATATATTTCAACCCTACTTCAATTACAAAGCATTGAAAAAGTACCACGAAAGGAGCAATGTTGTACCTTTATTGAGGATTTGCACTCTACTATTCGTGCTGATGTGTGCATGCTTCAACTATGGATTTCGCATTAGAATCAGAAAGAAAAAAGGTAAGAAGATTTGCTACTCGTACTCGTCGAGCAAAGAAACATACTCCATTTTTCAAGAAGGAGGGCCCAACTGGTAAAGTTGATGGTAAGTCCAATTGGAAGCCTACTAAATCAAATATAAATCAAAGAACTGGTATATTTATCAAGTGTTATAGTTGCAATGAGAAGGGGCACTATTCTTTTGAATGTCCGAAGAACCCACTTGCTACATGCAAGCCAAGTACTCAGGGAAAGAATACTAACAACAATAGTGGAGGCAATTGAGTGGCCGTATTAATGGTAATGGCCAACGCAACTCTGCATGAGTCAACTACATCGATGATATTGCTAAAGGATCCCATGATGAATCTTTCAAGAAAGATGGCAAAGATGAAGAGGAAACCAAGGACACCGAATACATTCCTTCAGGTAAGTGCTCTTCAGGTAAAAGTGCATTTCTTTTTTGTACTTCTTTATTACGCATGTCTATATTGTTTGACGAACGAAAGCACCCACGATTTCATTTCACATCATTTAGTTGATGAACTAGGCCTTCCATCCATCAAAACAAAATACAAAGTCAAATGAGCATTTCAAAGATCACATTTGCAAATGGTGAAGGATCTTGATGTGATTATAGGGCCATTAGCCGAGAGGTGTGATTTCTTCGTCACTCCTTTGCACAAGCAAGATCTTATTCTTGGGATGCCTAGGGGCGTTGATCACAATGCCAAACCTGATTATCTTGAGCGCACTATTACGTTGACTCAGGACACTCTGACCATTTTTGGAATGCGATAAGAGCCTTCCCTCTTGGCCTTTATTGTTGCATACCCAAGCTAAAAGAGCTTTGCGCAAACATGACAAAACATATTTATGATGATTCTGCATTAATTAGCCCTTAATGTTAATCATGCCATGTGGTGGGACACTATGCATTTCCACCACAATTACACAGCTAGCTGGCACGATGTCTTTTGAAAAATTCACCAAGGCACTGTCAACCGGGTGATTTATTTCCAAGTTCCCTATGTCTAACGAGCTCATTGCTTAGTATAGCTTCACTTTGCCTCCATTGTGCAACTCAAAAAACACATTACCCTCCAAGTCTGTGAGTTGCACTGCCCCATTGTCAAAAACTTCCACCAACTGATAGGGTCCATTCCAACCCAGCTTAAAATTGGTTTTGATAGGCCCCAAGTTAGCAATGTAGAGTAACACGAACATACCCTTCTTTAAATGCTTAGGCACAATATGTCGATCGTGCTAGGCTTTCCTGTTGCGATGTATCATCATCTATGACCAAGAAGTTTGGAGATGTAACTCATCCAGGTGGCTTAGCTGATGCAATCACCCCTTGATTGCCTATGATTCACCTAGATGATGCTCAGTAGTGACTCGAAGACTCACAACTACAAATTCCAAGGGAACAACTGCCTCTAGGCCAAAGGCCATTCGAAAAGGTGTAAGATTTGTAGTTACCTTGTAAGCAGTACGAGAAGCCCACAAAACATATTGTAGCTTCATATCCCATTCACCTTTAGGAGACTGCACAATTTAAGTGAGATTCGGGTTTCAATGTCTTGTTAGTGGACTCTGTTTCACCATTAGTACCATGAGCATAGCAAGTACTGAAAAGTGTATGCATAATTTTGAATTTCTTTTTAAGTGCTGCATCACATCATTGAGGAAATGTGTACCTTGATCACTGACAATCTACAGAGGGCATCCATACTTGCATATGACATTTTCATAGACAAACTTAGTTGTGCTCCGAGCCGAGTTGTCTCGAAGTGCCTAGCTTCTGTCCACTTAGTAGCATAGTCAGTGGCAACGACTGTATACTTGTTTTGAGTGAACCTTGCAGGTTTAAAAGGACAAACAAATCCAACCCCAATGTTGGAAGGCTTCCCATGGTTTGGTGGGTTGCAAAGACATAGAGTGATTAGCCAATAAACGTCCAGTGCATTAACACACATCACATTGCATACACCTGCTTTGAGCATCTTTGAACAATGTCTCCCACCATAATTCTGCTTGTAAGACTTTGCAAGCAATTACCTCACCTTGAAAGTGTCCTTCTGATGAACCCAATTGAGCCTCCTACAACACGTCCGCACGTTCATGGGGTAACACCCAATGGCTAAGGATCCCATCTGCACACTGTCGATAGAGTTGCCCACCAGTGAGAGTGTATTTCCAATGAGAGTGCATTTATCTTGAGGCATAGTTTCAGGGAATGTGCCTTTAGATAGGTAATCTACCAACTCAGTATATTCATTCTCACAATAATCAGTTGTAAACTAGTCAGCATCTGGTAATTCCATGTCAACTCCATGTGTTGCTCGAGTGGTGCTGGTAACCCGGACAAACAATCAGCTCCCACATGGCTCTTTCCTGGTTTATGAATAATTTTGAAGTTGAACTCTTGCAGTAGAAGCATCCAATGAACAAGCCATCCTTGAATGATAGTCTTGTTAATAAGATAAAGTAAATCTTGATTATTATGAGAATTGGGATTATTGGTTTAAAATGATCACAATAAAGGCAGCCCATTTTATGTGTCTATTAGAGATCACTGGTTGAGTAAGGAGATGTCTAAGGCTTTGGTGGTCAGTCTTAATAAGTAATTTAGAACCAATAATATAGTGCTTCCAAAGTTTAAGGGCTTGGACTACAGCGGCCAACTCTTTATCGTATGTGGAATTGTTTAGCTCCGCTATTTTCAACTTGCATGACTCAAAGTCAATCGGATGGTTATCTTGCATAAGCACAGCGCCAAAACCCTGCCCACTAGAGTTAGTAACCATGACAAAGAAAGGTCTCGTTAAGTCTGGCATGGTCAAAACTGGTGTTCAGGACATTGCCTCTTTAAGTTGTTGGAAGGCTAAAGTGTGTTGTTCTTCTCAAGAGAAAGCACGAGTCTATGTAGAAGTTCAGTCAATGTATGTGCCCTATGCGCAAAGTTCTTAACAAAATTTTGGTAAAAACTACACAGACCTAGAAAAGATCGTAACTCATGAATGTCTTTAGGATGTGGCCAGTTTACTATTGCCTCTACTTTCTTGGGATCGACTCGAATACCTTCAGCTGAAACAATTTGACCAAGATATCAATTTCAGATTTGAAAAATGAACTTTAATCTGGGTTGACATAGAGTTGGTTCTCGTGCAAGAGGGAGAAAACAATATCCAAGTGTTTCTCATGTTCCTCTTGCTATAAAACATGATATCATTGAAGAAAACTACCACAATGTCTTGATAGGGTAGGAAAATATGGTTCATCATTCGACTAAATGTGGCAGGTGCATTAGTCAGCCCAAAGGGCATAATAAGGAATTCATAGTGACTGGTATGGGTTCTAAAGCAGTCTTGAAAATATCGGGCTCGGTCACTTTCACTTGATGATATCCTGACTTAAGATCAATCTTGCTAATTATTGTGGCTCCTTTCAACTTGTCAAGAAGGTCGTAGACTCTCAAAATGGGGTATCAATTCTTTACTGTTATTTTATTCAAGGAATGATAATCAATGCACATCCAAAAAGTCCCATTTTTGTTCTTGACAAGAAGAACATGTACCTCGAATGGTGAACTGCTAGGTCACGACTCAAGCCTCGAGCCAAAAGGTCTTCTATTTGGGATTGAATCTCTTGATGCTCAGTAGGATTATGTCTATATGGTGCCTTGCATGGCGGAGCACTCCTGGGATAAGATCAATCTTATGGTCCTCAGGTCTAGACTGAGGAAGGCCAGAGGGTAAGTCTTCCATAAAACAATCAACATAGCTATCTAGAAAAGGAATAAGAGGCTCTTGCTTAGGTTTTTCAGTCTCAGGACTAGCCTCGACCTTGTTGACCATAACAAGCTAAAGCAAGGGAGGCTCATGCAACCATTGATTTGACAGGAACTATACTTTTAGATTCCATTCGACTATATTAGATCAGAAGTCCTACTAATCAAATCCAATTGCAAACTCAGTATACTTCATCGTCATCGTCTTCATCGCCTTCAATAGCCATCTTTGTGCTGTCCTTTGCCATTTTTTTCACATTTCTGTCAGTTTCTTTGAGCTTCCTATCTCCTTCAAACCAATCCATTCTTCGCCTTCAAGTTCCCCCACACTCACCTTCTTTCACCATATCCATCTTTGTCATGTTTGTCGTGATGGCAAGAGGAAGCATAGCTCTCGTGTCTCCCCTCCACACCCAATCGAAGATTTTTTTAGCGACGTTCTCACTGGTATCCTGGTGTCAAACCGGCTCCTGACGTTCGCTCATCTATCATGGAAGGATGTCTAGATGAGGAGTTGGTTGAAGAGATCCTAAACTCCTACGACAAGGAAGACCATAGCCTCATCATCAACGAAATGTACCTCTGGATCACCTTTGAGCTTTTGAAGAAGGCGTTCTAGCTGAAGTAGTGTTCTAATACCAAGAAATGGTAGACGCCAAACACTGTGATGCATTCTTCGAAGTGGGAAGCTATTCGTTGTCTCAAGGATATCCCATCAACAAGGCGGGAGATGAAGGATTAAAGACAACATGAAGGTTCTTGTCCAAGTTCATCAGACTTAAGAATATATCTCCCAACAGTATGTGACCCAAGTAGTCACCGCGGTGGAGGACCAACTTCATGTTGATTGGTTTACAATTTTTGAGAAGGCATTCGAAAACCAGCTCCGAGTAGTCGGCAGGGGTCATACACATTGCAAGCTCAGCCCCCATCTCTGCATGCTTTATCATCGCCTAATGTCCGGGCGAGTACCCCAACCGAGAGCATTACTGTCATCAGGAGTAGGTGGGCACGACCAAGAAGACCAAGAGGAGAAATAGGGTGACTAGTAGGAGCAGAAGCAGAGGGACAAGGAAGAGCAGGACAAGCAAGATGGACAAGAAGGAGAGGCACGGGAAGAAGAGCAGTAGGTTACCAGGACAAGGACCAAGAGTGGAGCAGCAAGATGAGTAGGCCACTGAGGAGCAGGATAGACATAAGAACCCAAAGGGGAATAGCGATGACGAGGGCACCTCGGAGCAGGACAAATAGGGGGGAACGACGAGGAGGGCACCCCCAAAGATCAGGAGAAATCATAGGGGAACTGCCAAGAGGGCACCTCCAAAGTAAACGGAATGGATGAAGGGGGGGAAACTGTGGATTGGGAACCACCAAAAAAATAGGAAGTCCAAACGGCCGTAGCCGAGCCCGTGCACAGAGCCGAGCAACAAGGGGCTAGCTCATCACCCGCCCGTCCCTGCACCCCTTCAGAGCCTTGGACTTGTAGAGCCATTCCCTCTCGACCCATTGCTCACTAAAGATGAGCATCAAGACCGAGCTGTCATGGAAAGTCAGTGGCAAGTGTTGAGAGAAAATATGGCACAATAGAGCAGGCTTTTAATTATTTGGCAAACCATTGGATCCCTCCCCAAGTACTGGAGCATAATTTGTTTCTATAGACTAACGACTGGGAGGAGGTGACCAGATTCTTTGAAGAGCAAACGACCAACCTACATAGGGCTAAAGGTGACCTAGTTGCCGAGTGTAGGTCTTTGAAGGAGCAGTTGGAAGGCAAACAGGCAGGAGAAGGTGACCAGGTCTTTGAAGAGCAATTGGCCAACTCGCGCAGGGCTGAAGGTGACCTGGTTGCCGAGTGTAGGTCTTTGAAGGAGCAGTTGAAAGGCAAACAGGTGGTTCACAACGACCTGGTCCATGCCCACGCATAACTACAGTAAGCACATACAGAATTGAAAACGGACCACAACAATCTAGAGTGCAAGGTCCAACGCCTAAAGGACCTCTCTAACAAGGCCCAGGGCAATGTTCTATCCATCGTTGCGAAGAACGTAAAAATGCAATATGTCCTGTGCAAACTGCAACAACAGCTCTCGAAGAGCAAACAACAGGAGGCAACTCAAGCCCGGGTTGAGGAACTGGAGCAAGAGAATGAGCGCCTAAGGGAGGCAAATGCGTAGTTACAAGTCAAGCTGGACAAGTACCAACATCTCCACCAACTCATTCGATCTCCTCCAGGTGCCCAACGAGTATCCTAACAACCTGCCTCACAGACAGCCATCAAACAAGGATGGACAATGATGGAGCTGATGGACAAACTGCCTCACAGACAGCCACCAGACGATGATGGAGCTGAAGGACAAACTGGTGGCCTTAAACAATCAATTCCGAGCGAGCAGGCATGTACCTCAAGCCAGCATTCCTTGGTTGGAGGAGGTACTCCACAGATTAAGGGGCCAAAAGGGGTCACGGCCCAGACCCTATTGATACTGCACTCAAGTCAGGTAGTGTGGACCAAGCAGGCAACACAAATGGACTACAATTTTGATGCCACAATGCAGATGCGAGTTTTGGTAGAGGTGTTGGATAAGGAGGTGCAGAGGGAGCATATAGCAGATGTCGAACCGATCTTGCCGACTGGGGGTCTCCCAGTTGATGTAGCTACCACGAAAGTTTTTCTGTGTGTTCCACGTAGGGAGGAGATGCCCATCCGTTTATGGGGTTTAGCGACAACCAGAAGTAGATGAAGTGTTTACTGCACCCTCCATACACCAAGAAATTTTAGAGCATGTACAGCCTATTGTCTCAGTTATGACAAGGCAAATTGTGATTTAAACCATTTTATGGAGGAACACGCTCAAAGGCAACACAACATATTTAATACCGAGCGCTAATTGATTCTGCCCAAGTACGACAGTTGCCCAAGCCTACTATGGCCGAGTTAACCGTCTACTATGGCAGATGTTTACAGGAACTCGAGCAACTAATTGGCAATCATGTGGCAGAGGCTTGATCTAGACACGATAACTCACGCGACTTATGTAAAGATCCAGGTATCAAGTGACAGGAGTGAGTCAGTGTCCAGTCGCTGAGGCTTGGACACTAGACTGGCTGGTAGAACCCGAGCGCGCACCGGTGGACATCAACAACGTATACCCTTGGCCACCAAGGGGGTAGCATTTTGATCCACCACGATCCCCTCCTCGGCCACTAACTACAGATGAAGCGGAGCCGCTCTCGACAACCCGTTCGTCCTCAACTCTCCATTCGACGAAGGAGTCGGTGACCACGCAAGCTCAATCCTCGAGCAACGACTTGACCCTGCCAATCCGTGGGGACACGATCAAGGATAGTGAAGGCAAGATGTTACCCCCAGGTTAAGCTAACTCATACACGATCATCGAGCATCCACTTCGGTTTGGAGCAAGGAGCAATGGAGACGGTCGAGCACTTGTTTTGCAACATTAGCGGTGCAGTAGATTACAGCTAGTTGACCAATGGGCGAGTTGAGATTGGCACACTGAGTGCACACCCAAATAGAAGGCGGTTCTTTAGGTAGAAATTGAGTTGTAACAGGCGAGGAAGAAAACAAGAGAGCAGTGTGCCGAGTTCTCTTGCTCTGACCTAAGTTGGTAACTTAGGGAGTGTTCATTGCAAGCCGAGGTGGCTTGGTTGTATCAAGATTGATTTGATCCAATGATAATGAACACACTTATGATTCTCTATTGATATGCTATGAGCGAGCATCTTCATTGAGCACAACATTGAGTTGGGAAATAGACCGAGCACTTCTAAGTTAGTTGGGTGAGTTCAAAAACTATCAATAGGGACTCTAGAGAGCTACACACAAATTGATCTTGGTCTTACCCTAGCTCATGCCGGATTTTCGAAGCTCTTAAGACAGCAAGAAATCAACCCAATGGACATCATGGCCTTCCTTCAAAGCCCGAATGTATCCCATGAGTCGCTTGGACATTTAAGTGATGGCATGCTGCCATTTGGCTAACCAAGAATTCACCATTGGGCGACTTGGCACCGAACAACTTAGCATCTATGAAAGGAGAACAATTCATAAGGTGACCTGAAGGACGGGCAAACAAAAGGCCATCACAACATGCTCCACTTTGGAGGGAGTGTCCATCACTTGATCTATCAAATGACCCAAATGCCTGTATACCGGGAGCACACTATAGAGCTCAGTGATGTCCAATTGGGAACTTGGAAAACTTTATCAATCCGACACGTACAAGCCATTCCGTATCCATGGATGTGTGAACACCGAGAAAGGACTCCAAAGCATCCAACTCGAGTGTCATACTAAAGCACACCAATAACAAAGAGAACACATGGGGCTAGGTTAAAGAATGGGAGAACAAGGAGACAGAAATTGTATTGAGTAAAAGCAAAATGCTCAATCCATCTCATCCAATGTATCAGTGTTGATGGTTGCTAAGATGCCTTTGAGCTCCTTCTGCAACCCATGGACAGACTAAATCACTAACAATTGATCACTTAGCCTCACTTCTTTCTCGATGCGCTATGAGAGAGTCCGAAGTCTCCCTACTAAATTTGCCACTAACTCACGCTTGCATTGATGGATCGTGTATAGGTTCTAAAGGAACTGCACTGTCGTCTTCTCCTTTCAAAATCCTTTCAGAGAGGCTAACTTGAGGTTCCCAATCCTCGAAATGATCATTTCCATATTGGACATATCACAACATAGCACTTCGCTTGAGCATGCATCTACTAGAAGGACACCATTTGAGATTAATAATGGTAGCTTACAAAGAAAAGTCCATCATCATGCACACTCCATTGACGATACAAACAAATTCAAACTCCATTATATGGATATCAAGTAGTCTCCCTTGAATTCGGCAAGGGAAACTTAATTGTAGTGTAATGCCCTTGGCCCTTCATCCAAGTAGTTAATCTAACTCGTCTAATAGGGCCTACATCTCTAGTCTTCTCCCCTCCAAGGATGCTTCCAACAGCGGCTAGGAAAGTATGTTACATCAAAGAACTCTGTTGCCATTACTTGCATCATAATGCACACAAACTTTGTCTTGAAAGAGCTGCACCCAAAGGTTCTACTACAGTGCCTTCCTCCCTAGAATTCAACTCTGGAAGAACTCATGGGCATGCCACTCAATCCCACTTAGACTACTCTGCTCCACTTAGATCAAGAGTTGGTGTAATCACTCCCAACAAGATCACCAAAAAGTATCAAGATATGCACACTCACTAATTCTATTTCTAACTTGGAAGAAATGAACTTACGCTATAGATTCAAATATTACAAACAACCATAAGAAAGAAAGAACACCCAAATACTAAGATTCAAATATACATAACACGTAAAGAATACGAAAGAATAGCATCTCCTCTAGCATACATCCATACACAATCAAATGATCATCAAATACAACACACTATTCTCTTTTTCTGAAGAGACTGAAATATGGTTCTAAGCCAACCATGCCAAAATACTTTCGTCTCGGACACCCCTTTATAGCTCCTATTAACTTAGTTTGGTCCCTCCTTATTCACAGCTGAACTTGGAATTAAGGTCAGGTGGAGGTTCAACCCAGGAGGATATATCTTTGTAACACTAGAATATGTCCAATCATACAAATTTAGATTTTTTGTTGTTCTAAAGTCAAAAATCCACACTGAAAATAAAAGAGAGAAGGAAAAAGAAGGTAACAAAAACTTTTTTGAAAAACAAAAGACATACTTAGCATCAGTTCAACTCGAGAGGATACTCTGAATCAAGTGTTGGCTATATAGTCAACAAAGCGTGCTGCTCACAGACAAATCTCAAGTACAAGGACCCTTTGAGCACAAAGATCTTCAAGGCTTTGATCAAACCACTCGAGTCCAAGTTCAAGTCCAAGCGTGCCATGCTGAGGCCTAAAAGGGTTGGAGGAGCTGTTGTCACGAGAGGTCAAGCTATGGAAAACGAAGTCATTGATGGCGATGTTGGAAGGAGTTTTACAGGAAGCTGTAACATGAGAGAAACAGTCTTGGGAGGGATTGAGGTCCATAGAAGCAAGGGGGATGAGAGTGGCAAACAGAAGCAGAGGGTGAGCTGCTCAGAGGCCACAAAACGTCTTAGTTCTCTGCTGTAAGCTCTTCCTTGTATGCATGTATCCGTTATTAAAAAAGTATGCACGGGCACTACCTCCTCGTTTATTGGTACGCAAGCGCTTCTGGATGCAAAGCCAGAAGTAACAATTTTTTTGGTGGGCTGGTGTACCAAAAATTAGTTTTCAGCTTAAAGGTACAAGCTCACTCGATTAACCTTTTCGAAAAGATAGCACTCCCTGTAAGGAGGCAAAGCTAATAGTGCAATGAAGTAGAAGCCTCAATGACCTACCATTCTATGGACATGATACTTAACTGTACATGCTTTGAAAAGAGGACTGCATATGCAAATTGTGCGAGGAAAGCATTGCTCTGCAAGTCATAGTTTTTTATCTACTCTATTGACAAAATACTTTCCTGTACTAGCGGAGAGATCATCTACACTCCAATTTACTCATTCTTCAATAAGAAGCTAGGAGACCACGTGTCATTACGCAAGCAAAGAGGGCACCATCAAGGGCTACAATAAATCCTAAAAAATATACATGCAAACCCTTGCCCATAATTTTTCTGTAACAAGAATTGTATACGTCTTCATGCGTATATACGAGAACCTCAATCCTTGCAGCTGCCTCAATCTCTGTGCATGTGTGGATGCCTATGCATGCATGTGGGTGGTGGCATCTATATGTGTGCACTACACCCACATGGGCGATACCAAGCTAGCAAACAAGTGGGGGAGAGTGTGCATGTGCATATGCATACATCTACACACAACACCCAAGCAGTACACGGGTACATGTGCACAGGCACTATGCCTGGATGAGCAATGAATGTGGGCAGGCATGTGTAATATACACCCTTAGGCAGGTTTCCAAGAAAACATTAAAAACGGTTGCTAAATACAATTTCCTTTAGATCCAAAACATTTCCGCTAAAAGCATAATAAAAGGTATGAAATCAGTGCACGTAAAAAACACTGCTGGTGCTGTGGCACTGTCCAAAAAGTCTCTGGAAGAATCAGACTTCCAATCCAGAAAATAAACAAATTTACTAAACAAGTTTCTGTGAGCTTCATGGTTGGATTCCAACCTCTACAGAGTGAGCATTGAACAGACCTAAACCTAACATCATAAAAACGTGAAGTCTGATGAGCTGGTGCACCACCATTCTACCCATGGGCAAACGAATGGCAGTCATGAGCAGATGAGGTATCTCTTCCTATTAGACAATCATACAGCTCAACATCACCATAGATTAGATCAAAGAAAGTGACTAAACTATGCTCGTCAACTCAACTGACGTGACTGTCAGGCCCAGCATGTTATGGATGAAGGCAAGCAGAGTGCAGACAGTTTTAAATCCAGCATTTTCAGATGCATATTCACTAAATTGCCAGATTTGGAACTCAAATAACAAAACAGTACACAAAAACACTTGCCAGTATTTCCATTCATTCCACCGAACACTTGACAAACTGTTAAACAATACTAGTACACCCTACTTGATCTGGCAAGCATACCTTGTTTAAAGAAACACAAATACCGCCCATAGAATAAGGCATGCCACACAAAGAAACACGATTCACAAAGTTATTTCCAAAAATGAGAAAGGCAAAGCTGTAAGCTTTACCTTGCTTCCTAGGACAATTTATATAGATAGACTAGCCTAAATTTATCAAAAGTGTTCACCACAGAAGGCCGCTTGTTCAAGAACTCCTCTATCTTTGAGGCCCTAGGCCTTACATGTTCCCAAACATAGAAATCGATACTGCCCTAAGATACTTACTTCTTCTTCTTCTTAGGAGGTGATTCGTCCTCATCTTCATCTTCCTCTTCGTCTTCATCCTCATCTTCATCGTTGAACTCGTCATCTTCATCTTCTCCATCCTCGTCGGCATCCCCCTCATCTCCATCATCACCGTCTTCCTCTTCTTCGCCTCCACCCTCCACTTCATCATCACCTCCTTCAGCTTCATCATCATCGTCTAGATCATCCTCCTCGTCATCTTCATCGTCCTCATCATCTTCATCAGCATCATCATCATCCTTGTTTTTAGCAACCAAGATCCACCCAGCAATTTGCTTCCCAGGAACCCTATGGACAATTTCAGGGCTTTGTCTTGGTTCACTGCAATCGGCCCTGCATCTCCCTGATAAATCAGTCTCCTGTACAAGGTCACTAAAATTGAGGATCTCTCTCTCTCTCTCTCTCTCTCTCTCTCTCTCTCTCTGTGCGCGCGCGTGCACACGCGAGTGCTGCCACCTCTCGTACCCATCGCCTCTTTGCATGCCAAACAGTTTCTGTGAGCAGTGAAGGGAGCCGCTATGGGCTGTGAACAAGCAAAGGAAACACCACATGTGAGACAACCTCAGTAGTCCATATCTTATACGCAGCCAGCTGATTCAATTGCGCTTGTGTTAAATACATAGCCACTATTCAGCCCTTTTGTGAAGCTCCTTCAGATTGATCATTCTGAGTTCATGGGACTTCGTTACCACAGCCCAATCTGTGTCTTTCAAGCTAATTACAAAAGTTACCCTGTAAGATTTGATTAGCGATGACTGTTGACAGCTAAGACCATGTACCTACTAAATGAAATTCCAATGAACAGCTGGAAAGTTGTGAAGAACCCGGCCATGTTGGAGGAACAAACCCCTGACTGATACTGTAATGCAAATGTTGATGAAGAAGCCCCCCACCCGGGCCTCCTTCCCCCTCAAAACACACAAAAAATAAGGAAAAACATCAAAATAAAAAGAAGGGCACTTCATGTGGGCAGAAGAACATGGTGCCACATGGGATAGGTGACAACCCCTATGCTCTCCTCATGTGAGGGCTTAAAAGTGAGGCTTGATCTCTTTTAATTCAACAAGTTGCAAATTTGGATTTGGCACGAAGACAAAAGCAGGGGTGCACAGCGCAAAGCTTGACGGGTCCTCGTGGACTTATGACAAGCAGTGTGATCGTGGTAACCAGCTCGTTCGAGGATTACTGCCTATAAGCATGAGATGCTCATGATGAGCTTGAGTATTGGTAACATAAGTAGGGGGGCACACTGGCTCCCACAGCAAACTCGTTCTTTTTTTCTTGCTTTTTTTTGGGGGCAGGGAAGGGGGGGGGGGGGGGGGGGGGGGTAAGCTATGCTGGAAGACCCATTTATTTTTCTTGCAAATGCAGATTCGGAATGAAGACGGGTGCACGTGCGGAGGGCAAGGCAAAGGCTTGACATAGGATAGGCCCTCATGGATTTACGCCAAGGAGTGAGTGATTATGATCATTGAACAATCAGCTCTTTCAAGCATTACTGGAGCGGCAGACCCATAAGCATGTGCCATGCTCATGAAGACCCTTAAGCATTGGTAACCAAGAGACATAAGTAGGGGGGAACCACAGGCTCTAGCTGATTCCACATAGCCCTCAATTAATTAGTTTACCACTGATTGTTCTACTAAGCTATACTAAAAGACCCATTTACTTTTCTTGGTCCTGATTAAGGTACGCTATACAAGCTAGTTACTTAAAAACACCTTAATTTTCACCCCAAATTAAATGAATCTCAGAGGTTGATGGGCCACTTGCTTTTGGGTGCATAACCTCAAATAACCTATGATCAAGGTGCACCAATTTTTCATCAAAAGGTAGGGGCATGCACAGAGTGGCAGAGCAAGAATTGAACTTGAGGCCTCTCCCTAGAGCTTGCTTAACCTTGATTTTTAAAGGGGTCCGAGTTCTTTAAATGGCATAAAGGAAAGGGGGGACTGGGAGATTAATGGCATTCTGAAATGGACAGCAAGGCATGCACACAACATTGGAGGACGGCCCGGTGTGTCTCCTCCCTTTCCACCCACTCTCACGTCTACTAATACTAATTGAATTTTGATTATTTGTTGAATAGGGGGACACAATCTAAGCAACAGAAGACTCTGGAAATAGCAATTTGCCACGTGTGTGATCACCGACACACTGACAGCCCATCAAGGAGAACCGTCATTGGATGATGGGAAGCATTGAACATTGAAGCATCATTGTATGCTGGGATGAGTGGAGAAGGCTCACAATTGCTGTTGGTTTGTGTTGCTATTAGAAGACACAAAGTGGGATGAGCTGCACTAGATGCAGACACATTCATGGTGCTGCATGGGACACTAAGAGGTGGATCTTTCTGTGGAAAGGTGCAGTATTTGCAGGGAATGGGTAAAGTTTGGGCTTTCCTTTTATGGCGTCATTTGGTGACGAGGGTTATGGAGAGGCCTAGTTAATCTGTTATTATTAACTATAATATAGAGTCTTAAGAGCGAAAGACAGTAGGATAAAAACAGTGTAGCAGAAATTTGCGGAAAAGGAATTATAGCTTCAATCATGAATGGCCTCTCTTTATATAGAGAGTAAAACGTACAACTAAGGAGCCAAAAGGTGAGTGCATGAAGAGGAATGTAGCCCTTGGAAAGGGCATATGAAAGTGTCTATAACTAGAAAGTGACCCTTATGAAAGAGTCTCTTCCACAAAGGTGTATGCCTCTTGTGAAGTGCTATGTGTCGTGGAATGTGTCCCATTTGAAATAGCATACCCTTTCATAAGTGTCTTTTCACAAACCCCCCATAATCTAAGGTAGGAGAGAAATTAGGTCATCAATTGTGACATGAACAAGGATATCTCACAAGTTGCTGCCTCAAAACAGCTGAAAAAGGTTACAATAAACTCTCTAAGACCATGCCCTCTTACTTTAGATTTGCTCTTTTGGCATGACTACCTTGGTCTTGTGCCTAATACACAGCTTGCATAGAAGGGTGCAAAGATGAAGCCATTGTGATATTGCTATGAAACAAAAGAAAGAAACCTAAAAACAAACGTGGAAATAAATATGAGCCACATGCATTGCATAATTGAAAGAAAACAACCGTTTGTTAAAATATAGGTGAAGAACAAGGCATGAAGATTTTGTTAATAAACAATAGCCTCTAGAAACACACGAGGACCAAGGCATAAAAATTTTGCTAAATAATACAAAGGAACCGAAAGTAGCATGTAAATAAATATGACCCACACATGCATGAAACAATGTGAGGACCAAGGTATGAAGATTTTGCTAGAGAACAATACAAAGGAATTAACAGTAAGCATCAGAATTGTTATGAGGCACACAAGCATGAAGTATTTTAGATAAGTGGGATGCTACCCATCCTTAAATATAGTCTTCTAGTAGAAAGAGAGGCGGGCCACTAGATGCAAGCCACGTGGCCGACCATGTGGCCGACAAGCATGGAAGAACTTCCAACCATTCATATGCAGCTAACAGGTCTTTGAGCTCTCTATAGGACCCCTTGGTCTTGTGCCTAGTACACATCTTGCATAGAAAGGTGCAAAGATGAAGCCATTGCGATAGTGTTGTGAAACAAAAGAAAGAAACCTAAAAACAAACGTGGAAATAAATACGAGCCACATACGCATTGTGTAATTGAAAGAAAACAACCGTTTATAAAAATACAAGCGAAGAACAAGGCATGAAGATTTTGTTAATAAACAATAGCCTCTAGAAACACACAAGGACCAAGGCATGAAAATTTTGCTGAATAATATAAAGGAGCCAAAAGTAAGCGTGAAAATAAATATGATCCACACATGCATGAAACATCGTGAGGAGCAAGGTATGAAGATTTTGCTAAAAGGAATTTATAGCGAGCGTGAGAATTGTTATGACGCACACGTGCATGAAGTATTTAAATAAGTGGAATGCTACCCATCCTTAAATATAGTCTTCTAGAGATAGAGAGAGACCGGCCGCTGGGCCCAAAAGTAAGCGTGAAATAAATATGATCCACACATGCATGAAACATCGTGAGGACCAAGGTATGAAGATTTTGCTAAAAGGAATTTATAGCAAGCGTGAGAATTGTTATGACGCACACGTGCATGAAGTATTTAAATAAGTGGAATGCTACCCATCCTTAAATATAGTCTTCTAGAGATAGAGAGAGACCGGCCGCTGGGCCCACTAGACACAAGGCCCACTAGTGCCATTCGTCACCACATGGCCGACCACGTGGCCAACAAGCATGAAAGAACTTCCTACCATTCATGTGCAGCTAACAGGTCTTTGAGCTCTCTACATGACCCCATTGCATGATCAAAGCTACGCAATGCCTGGCATAAATGCGAGGTTCACTATGATGGATGAATAACAAACTAATCTATCCTACATGCTGACTAGCTTCTCCTCATTATACCAAATGTCATCAAAACAGCCATCCAATCGCAAATCACACGCTACACCTACAAAAGCAACGAGTTGCTCCAAAAACAAATCACAATTCCATCTCTTCCACCCTGGTCAAGTCAAAATCGATCCTAGATTATAGGATGAGCACGTTGCTTGTCATGTCACAATCTGTGACGTATTCCTTTCTCTATACCTTGACTTATGGATGGTTTGATGAATGAATACTTGTGGAAGGGTATGCCCTTTCGACGGGACACTTCCTATGAGGCATAACCCTTCACAAGAGACACATTCTATTGAAAAGACACTACCATTGTAATGTACCCTCTCATCAAGGGTCACACTCTCACAAGGGGTACACACCTCTTCATGCACTTACACTTTGGAGTACACACCTTTTCATGTGTGACTCTTCACTCTATGTAAGAGAGGCCCAACTGTATGGACGTGATACTACAGACACTCAAGCAATACAAATATTCCTTGTTCTCTACTATTTCAGTCTCTTTTCTGTTCCTTAGCACATTTCTAAATATACTAAATCTAGGATTTCTTATAGTGGTTGACAGATGCTACATCCCATGCCAATGGATGTTTAGCGATGCACACATCAAACAACCTCCAGCTCATGACAGTTGAGCATACAGGTTTAACAGGTTGCCATACCTTGTCAATTTTACGGGCCTCTTCTTCAACAGAACAACGTATCACACCTGCACCTTCGACCCCAGATTTTCAGCCCCTGGATCACTCTGTCCATACCGACTATGCGGTCTTCTTCGACCCCACATCATATGACAGAGATTATAACTCTACTGCAACATACCTCACACATTGCTGGCAGTTCTTTTGGGTTGGTGACACTCTCGTATGTCACAACCTATCGAATTCTTTCTCCATTGCCACATCGACTAGCCTCACATCTGGATACCTCAGAGCAACTGCACAGTCCAACGTGACTTATGACATGTTCAACACGCAGCCATACACGCAGTCATCTTTCAATCGACTAGTCTTTCATCTAGGTGGACTTGACTTCGGCCTATCTTCTGGGTTTTATTCCCAAATGGCCCACAACTTAAGAGAGGGAAATCCGCATTATGTACAAGATCGTAAGTTGTACTCATTGTACATGCTCCCGCTCCGTAGTCACTGTGCTCACATATGCACATACTACTCTGATTTCTTTTAGATTTAGATGCTAGCATACGCACCAAACAAAATCCACAAAAAGGTCTTGTACATGCACCCTCTACTTACCCAGTGTAATTTAAGAGGGCGTGTTAAGGATGGTGTAAATTGCACCATCTACATAGGGCATAGGGGCAAACCCTAACCCTAACCCTAAGGGGTTCATATGTATATATTCATGTTCATTGTCAATACACTTAGTTACAGGTAGCTATATCGTGTGCACTCCTCTCTCTCTCCCTCTCTCAATTCCGCTATCAGAAGCTAGAAGCATGAAGGCAAACAAGGACTAGCATGAAACCAGAAAAAGACGTAAAACTAAACGATACACATATGGGTATGGAAGTATGGAAAAATGCCCCTCGCTGAACCATACGCGGCCCTTAAATTTTTCATACTTTCAAAACATGAAGGTATAGGAAATTTTATTAACAAGTTCAAGTTTCAAGTTTTAACTACGTAAGCATTCCCCCCCCCCCCCCAAAAAAAAAACTATGTGAGCATTTGAAAAAAATATCTTAAACCATAAACAGTTATAGAATCTAGATTCACAAAGATTGAAAGACTTTAAAGAGTCGCCAAATACATCAAAGATCAAGGATAGAAGAGTCATGAGGCTTAAAACTTTAAAAGACAAGTCTAGGAAAACCTTCCAAGTTCCAACTCTCAACTTTCAAGCATCAAAGCTGATAACTCTAAAGCCTAGGAAAAAAGAAATGAGACTGCGAAAAAGGAATCAGGCTACAAATGTCAAGGCTCTAGCTTCAGTGTGCTAGCTCTAGAGTCTCAATGGTCAACTTCTTCCTCTTCCTCTCCCTCCTCCTCGTCATCATCAAAAACTCCCTCCCCCCAGGTGGCCTTTCATACGTAGGGGTCCTCCCTCATCATCATCATCATCAAGAACTCCCCGTACGTCTGAAAGACGTATGAAATGGAATTTCATACATGAGCAGTCTTTTCCATTTCATACGTCTTTTTCTCAGACGTATGCAAACATTTGGTATCCATACCATACCCGTATGGAAAAAACTATGCATTTAATTATCTGGCTTGGTCTAGAAAACTGAATTTTTTTCACAACATAATATATCTCTAAGTGAACTATCTATGTGCATGTGTCTTGATCTCTCTTCTCACGCCCAAGGCCCATTGAAGGCATTAGGACCACCTGGTTGCTACCAAAGCCCTCTAGACACGCGAACCATCTCCATCTTGTACAGAGCATGCTGATCTTGTACACATTGAAAAGCGTAATTGAAACTTAAAGGCTGTTAATTCCACCAAGCAAAATAAGCCACATGCACTAGCTCCTAATCATACACCCTCCTCTATGTTCGACTACTAGAGAAATGTACAAACAATGTGTCAGTACGGTGCCACCACCATAGTGTGAAAGGAAACAGTGAAAACCATGCCTTAAGTAGACAATGACCAAATCATTGGATGTGTCTGCTGAAGATACCCAGTGAGTATGTGAAGTCCTGTAAAAAGAACCTGAAAAGCAACCGTAATCACTGAGGTAATCCAGACCTGCAAGGCCTCTCCTCTTACTCCCCAATTGGTCTCTACAAAAAAGGAGCTTGTTCAAACAGAAGTGCAAACAATCAAGAAGGAAGTGACCTAAGAAAGGTAAATAAAACTGGCATTCAGGTTGAGATCGAGGACAACATGAACTGAAGAACAGGATAGGAGGCCGAACTGAAGGCTGGTTCAACGAGGAAGATACATACAATGAGACTCTATACAAATCAAGGCAGCCACCCCTAGCATTGAATAGCTGGAAGAAGACGAAGACAGAACAAATTCCACAACTAATGTCCACACTAGAGGGCATGCCATAAACATATTTAGCACACAGGATATACGAATCAAGCTCCTTCACGACTCCTACGAGCTGAAAGGGACCAAGATATGGATAGCCGAAGAACTCACACAAGTTCATCTAAACCAAAAGGCAATGGAATTAGGTAAGGTCAAGGCTGCTAGGAAGGATGGAAAATGGGCAGTATATCGTGAGGGTGTGGCCCTTATCAAGGAGCTTAAATCAAACCAAAAGAACTGTAGGTACTTACAATAACTCAGAGCCGCTTTATGCACTCCTTGGGAGCTGCCTTAGAACGGTGGTTTTTTCCTGTCTCATGGACCACTTGGTCTCCCGTGGACATTCTCTCTCTCTCTCTCTCTCTCTCTCTCTCTCTCTCATATGATCTAGAGGACCAGCTCCCATGACCTAGAGGTGGAGAGGGACAGGTGGGCAAGTCCCAGGATCCCAAGAGACGTAAGAATCTGTAAAATCTGCCCCAGAAGTGAGATAGAAAATGAGCAGCACATGCTCCTAGAGTGTCAAGACATCAGGGAACAAAATAGCGACAGCACTAACAACCTAAAACCCGTTTGGAACAACCAGCCAAAAAGCTGGGGCTTACCTGAAGGAAGTCTTGGAACATCGCAGCAAAACCCTCAGGCTAGCACACAATTTCGTGTTACTCCCGTTTTGTAAAGATTATTTTCAATTTTTGGGATGTAAAAGAAACACTATGAGTTGATATTGGTTATCAGTCCCATAGATCCTGAAGGTCTCAAGCGGACTTTAATACAATGAATCTCTCTCTCTCTCTCTCTCTCTCTCTCACTCTCTCTCTCTCCGTTGATTATCAGCTATGTACTGCACATATTTCTTTTTACACCAGTGAATAACACAAACTGCTTCTGTCCAAGAATTCTGCCATCTATAAAATCAGCTCATAGCTTTCTCTATGCGCTGCTTCGCACACCTAGAAGCAAATGAAATATCTGTCTGAATCACTCACTAACATCATAAGCAATACTTGCTGGAAAAAGAAATGTTGGGATCCATCAAAATCTTTTAGTTTTTTAAAATGACCGTCAAAGCTAAAATTTGTCTCAAGGCCCACTAAAACGTGCCTATAGAAGGACACAAGTAGTACACAATTTCTTTGGGCAAACCACACTGTAATTTTCCCTTCCACGCTTAACCCCTTACTCCCACCATATTTTTCCAGCGCAGACTTCCACATAATTTCCTTTCAAGCCAGACCTATAGGTAAGTTAGGTTTTTTTCAGCGCAGACTCTTGATATCAAACATATTTTATCATGATGAGTGGTTTATGGAGCATCGAACACCTACGGTATGGTTCAAACATTCAGCACAACTTTCTGACGAAACAATCCTCCTTTTTCAGCTTCCAGACCGGAGATCTGTAGGGAAACGACTTCGCGACTGGAAGATAAACCTTTTAAACGCTCATCTTGACAACACCAGTACCTCTGCTGGATAAACCTTTCAAGGGATAATCTTGGCAAGACCAGACTATTTATACCTCTGCTATGCATGCAGAAAGCTTATGCTGATTCAAAACTTCAACAGAGTTCCGCGCCAAGTGCATACATGGGGTTCTGTTTCACAGACCGCTACATATACACCACAATAAGCTCAAATCTCCCAAGGTCCCTGCAAAACTTACCTCTTCATGGAAATCCTTGTCCTGGTTGTCATGTTGCGCAAAGGGATTTCTCAGCTTGAGCGCCGCTGCCTCAAAGAGTACCTCACCATCGCCATCGCAAGGCTGTGGAAGGGCGCTTACTGTCCTATGTCTACCAGTAGAAGCCGAAATAAGAAGAAAAGAGAAATCCTGCATTAACGCCAGTAACGTCCTGTAGCATATCTCTGACAGCAAAGACTCCAGGAAGGCGTTAAGAGGGTCGACAATAGCGTTCAGGCCTGCCGGGTTGCGCAGCAGCGCTTCATCAGCTTCCAGCAGCAGAGCTGTTTGAATGTCGAGAGTCGCCATTACTACAATCTAAGCACTTCCTGCTTCAATTGAACCACAACAGTGACTTACGTAAGCAGCAAACACTTCTCAAACCACCGAGCTACTGAAGCACAGTATTTGTTCACAATCTGGTAAACACTAGCACAATCCCAGCAAAATTCAGAGGAGCGGAGGAACATAAGAGGTGAAGAGCTACAAAGATGACGAATTCACGGAGAAAGGCAAATACAGAACCAGAGAAGGAGATTCGAGAGCTTAAATTGGACAAAGAATACATAATGCTATCCAAAGCAAAAGCATAATGCAAATTCTGAGCGCCAAAAGAAGCATACCTTGTCGTGGACGACAGAGGAGCTCAGGAAACCCTAATCCCAAGAGCTCCAGGGCTTGGGACCCTGACTCAAAGAATGCAAAGGACTAGCAAGGCGGGAGACAATCGGCCATAGCTTTGTACCTGCAGCCTCGCACTCGCAGGTTCCGGAGCATAAACCGCAAGTAGGCTTGCCCTGTAAACGCACCAGCCCAATTCATAAACGTATCACCCGCCTCTCACTTTGCCTGTCCTTAGGCTCTTTACACACTGCCCGGTTGCCCACCCACTCCCCACAAGACAGGAGCGTTTTGCCACATGGCAAGACACTATTAGCTCCGAAAGTTGTGCTGCCTAGCTCATACAACATGACCATGGTGGTGTCATGCCCGTCAAGGGCCTTATCATTCAGGCTTGGGCGGGCGGGGCTTTGGTGTGTAAAAACATCCTTTAGAAACAAGAGTTGCACCCGTGGACACTACCTCCTAGTATATTGGTAAAACAAAGCGCTTTTATGATTTTTGGGGCTGTCAACATGCAATTTCTGTAAGATGATCTCCATAAATAAACAGACTTAATTTATTTATTACAAAAATAAATAAATGGCTATTTATTTATTAGCACCGGCTCTCCTAGAGACAATGCTTAAGGATCCAGTTGAGGCCAATTTTTGGGGAATTTTTGAAATTTGTAAGCTCTATTTTTGAGTGAGTGACCTCTCTTTTGAGCACTGGACACATGGGAGGGGTATTATTGGTCGCCTTCGTCACGTCCCCTCCAAGCTTCCTCCACAACCCCTTCCTCCCCCATCTAATTCCCGCCTTTGTTATGCTCTAGCCCTATCGAGGTAGACAGTTGCTTTGGCAAGAGCTCTATCTATGAATTTTTGTAATATGACTTAGGACAAATACACACAATGGCACTCCTCGCCGAGATTGCTCTGAGATGAAGAATATGCACTTTCTTTCAAGATGATGTTTGGAGAAAAGCAGTAATGTCCTAACAGATCTGGGGAATCCGAGGCTTAGTGTTGAGTAATTGCTCTAGAAGTCCCTCTAGCTTGTTAATGATGGCAGTCAAGTGCGAAGTTTTTTTCCCGTTGATCCCAAATACTTGTCCCTCTGGCGAAACGCCATCTTGTTTTATAAAGTTGCAATCTGATGAGCTAATTTGGTGTTCACAGTTCAGAGTCCAGACGAGCTCTTTCTGGAAAGTATTGCGCAATCATATGTGGTGAGATTGGTGTTTGAGCTCTTTCCATGAGAGCTATGGCAAAGTCCATGGGGGTATGAGTTGTGGGAATATTATGCTTGAAAAGCATGTAGATGATCTCAAGAAAATAGCTATGCTACGAGATCTTCTTGGAGCAAAGGAGAGGTTGAGACTTGTGAGAGGACAACTCCTTGAGAAGGGAATCTTTGCGCGACGGAGGTTTCAAGGTGCAAGCCCCATCGAAGTTTTCATTCATTGATCCCTACCTTAGTAATGGTTCTTCCATCTATGCTTCGACTTTAACTTTAAGGTTTCAATCTTTTCTCCGTCTACTGGAAAAACCGTTTCCACAAAGCTAACCTCGCTAGCTTTGCTACTTTTGTCCGCAGAGCTGTGCAAGGGAGGTTAAAACCTTCATGTCTATCACAAAGAACTAGTGCAGCTGCATTTCCAAAGAATCTTTGGCAACATGGCTTTGTGGGAGGACGAAAATGCGTGAATTTACAGATCTTCCCCAAGCTTAAATCTTTGCCATGCCTTTGCGTTGGCTTCTTCTCTTCATTTGTTGACTTGATCTTGTCTATCCCTACTTTGAAAATTCAGCCTGGGGCTCGAAATATTTATGTGCACATTGCACCTTTGCAATGTCCAGGGGCAACTTTCTTTACAGTCAGGGGTGGCGATCGGCATTGGGGTCGGGGAGTTCATTGTCTTAATTTTTATCATCTGGGGACGTTTCTTCCGATCGGCAACTTTCTCACACCATGACGCAAATTGGTATCAAGGTTATCCGTCAATCTTTGTACCCCTTTCATTTTATCTCATCTTTGTGTGCTCATAGTGACCCTTATAAGTGTAAAGCGGCTTCCCCTCCTCAATAATTCCCATGTTTTCCCCTCACCCATTTTTATTCTTTGGGCCAGCGGTCGTAGCAGAGTGCTGCAAACCAAGAGCTCTCCGATTACCAGTAGTAGATGCAGCTGGGTCGTAGCCCTTAGACAAGGTCATCACACTCGCTGATGAAATGTTCTAGCTTAGTGTTCTGGAAGTCTCTGACGTAGCTAATTTTGTTGAAGAAGAAATTGAAAATTGGCAAAATTGAAAATTGGTAATATGCGGATGATGGGTTTCGGTATGATGCCTATGCAAGTTGTAGGAGGGGGCTCAGCACCTTAAGCCGAGGAAAAGAAACCAAAGAAGAGGAAAGTACAACGTAGCCTCAAAGATGAAGATCATAAAGAAAGTCAGTTCTTTGGGCCAGCGGTCATAGCAGAGTGCTGCAAACCAAGAGCTCTCTGATTACCAGTAGTAGATGCAGCTGGGTCGTAGCCCTTAGACAAGGTCATCACACTAGCTGATGAAATGTCCTAGCTTAGTGTTCTCGAAGTCTCTGACGTAGCTAATTTGTTGAAGAAGAAATTGAAAATTGGCAATATGCGGATGATGGGTTTCGGTATGATGCCTATGCAAGTTGTAGGAGGGGGCTCAGCACCTTAAGCCGAGGAAAAGAAACCAAAGAAGAGGAAAGTACAACGTAGCCTCAAAGATAAAGATCATAAAGGAAGTCAATTCTTTCGGCCAGTGGTTGCAGCAGAGTGTTGCAAACCAAGAGCTCTCCGATTACCAGTAGTAGATGCAGTTGGGTCGTAGCCCTTAAACAAGGTCATCACACTAGCTGATGAAATGTTCTAGCTTAGTGTTCTCGAAGTCTTTGATGTAGCTAATTTGTTGAAGAAGAAATTGAAAATTGGCAATATGCGGATGTTGGGTTTCGGTATGATGCCTATGCAAGTTGTAGGAGGGGGCTCAGCACCTTAAGCCAAGGAAAAGAAACCAAAGAAGAGGAAAGTACGACGTAGCCTCAAAGATAAAGATCATAAAGGAAGTCAGGGCTTTCACTTCGTTAGGTCTCAAAGAGGCCAAGGAACATGTGAAAACAACCATCTCCAAAGAGGAGGCCTCTGATATTGTTTAGAAGCTAAAAGCCCTTGGTGCAAGGGTTGCAAGCTTGGTCCTACGTTAAAATTAACACATCGGTGGGATTTTATGTGTCTATCAGGACTTTCACTATTTGGTGGACGCCCCAAACTAGATTACTATAGTTGGAACTCGGAAGAACTGAACATCCGTTGTCCCCTATGTTGGGCTTTTAGTTATCTTGGAGTTCACCTATGGGAGTTCGCCTTTCAGCTAATGCATTCCATTTTCGCTGTTGTCATTTTCTCCTTGGGCAGCCTTTACATAATTGTGAATTACGATGCTCAGATTAGAGAAGTAGATATTCCTTGTGCTTTTGTTTTTATATCAATTGGCTTTTGCCAATTATGTGTTCTCATACTATACAAGTTTGGCGGGATCATCCTATACTTGCAATAGAAGGCAAGGTTTGTAGATACTAGATATCAAGTCACAAACTTACAGAGCAACTTGACCCTAGCTGTATGAGTTATATTTTTTTGCCTTTGACTTTATTCAACATAGGGTGGAAAATTTGATTCCTTTTAGCTTTTGTAGTATTGATTGTTGCAGTATTTGAAGTTCAAGCTAGAACCTTTTACCTGCTTCATAGGGCATTATATGGAGTACATATACTTCAGATGATGTAGTGTCTTTTGAATGAAAAGTCCAATCTACTTTCAAATGGATGATTTGATTTGTTGTTGCAGCCTACACATGCAAGGTTCCTCAAAATTGCTACTAGTTACTTTCTCCAATAACTTTTCTTTGCTTTGAGGTAGGGATAATCTCTTGCTCCATCTAGGTTTGCATACAAACACATTTGCCTTCATGGTTCTGAGATAATTGTTTTCATTGATTGCTCATTTCTGATACCCAGTGTAACTCTATACCTAAGCTTTGTCAATTTTACAAGCGATGCAGTTGTTTGGTTACAAACCCTTTCTCTTATTTATAGTGTATATTTGTCTAAATCAAGCATATGCATGGTTGTTTGTCCGATTTTAGTATGCAGTGCTGTTCGAAAGCTACACAACTCTGCCCAGGCTTTCTATAGCTATCCCTTCCAGCTAATGTTGAAGGTTACTACAACTCTGTTTTGCCAATTGCCAAAAAACTATTCTACCAAAAAAACTATTTTGAAAAAATATATATTGCTAAGAAAGCTATTCTATCAAAAAGGGCTTTTGCCTTCCAAACGAGCGTTATGCCTTGCCGGTGAAAAGGTTGTTATTTACTGGATTAAAAAAAAAAGAATAAAGGAAAAAAAGATGTTCTACCCAAAAAAAAAGATCATTCTACCAAATAAGCCGTTTTGCCAGAAATGGTATTTCGCAAAACTATATACTGCCATCTTCCTTGTGCATAATCCTCAAAGAGTTTTGGAATAAGATTGGCTATAGTGTCTACTTTACTAGCTCAAAGAATACTTAGCTCATACTTTTTTTTGGGCCTCATTGAAGGGAAAATTTGAGTTGCTTGGTTCCTATGCATTAAAACGCTCTTTTTTTGAAGTGCATGAGCTTACAAATTACATTATGTCATTACAACTACGGAGCTCAACAAATTTTTTTGGCCTTTCTTTCAAATGAAGTATTAATGTCTGGAGTGCATGATCTTACAAATAATATTGTGTCGTTGAACTACAGAGCTGAAGGAAATTTTTAGGTATTTTTTCCAAACGGATTATTGATGTCTAGAGCCTCATAAGTCTCATAAGCCGAAGCCAGTGCTTTTGTGCATACATGCACTCTTGTTTATCTCATACTTAATTTATTTAATTTAAAAATTACACGTGGAAATTCACAAAAGGAGTCTCAATCCTCCACTATAGCACTACCTCTATGGAGGCACAGCTAATAAATTTAACATAACTACTTAAGCCCTATTTCCACTACGATTGCCAATAGTATTTACACCAATTGGCTAAGGCATATGGGTGTGTATGTGTCGGTCCTTATGATTCCACTAAATAAAGCTAACATAATTACTCAAGCCCTATTTCCACTGCAATGCCAACAATACTTAGACCAAGCGGCTAAAGCGTATGTGTTGGACTTGACTTCAAGCCCCAAGGATAGCTCAGAGCTTTATTTTGGTCACCCCGAGCGCTATTGACAATTTCAATTTTGGTACAATGATTGCCAGGGATCTACTGGTCAAAATAGGTGCATGTGTGTGGGTGTGCATGAGTTGAACCTCGGCCTATGGACCATGTACCTATCAGTCCAGGGTACTGTACACCAACACTAGGACAATTGCCATACTCGACATTGAAGATTGAGTTCGGTGGCACAGAGGCAACTGGTGGTCCGAAGACAAGTACCTGGCCCACCACCTATCGAAAGAAATTGTCACAAGTATGTACATACTGATTATTGTTATCATCATGATAACAAGAAACATCTAAAGGGTCCCAAGTTGGCACTATAAAGTTAAGTTAGCTACGCCTATTAAAGTCACGGTCGAAGATTTCAAAGGAATCAAGGAAGAAGATCTGTATTGTCATTTGGAGAGTTTTTTGCAAGTCTGCCATATATATGGTGTTGTGACCAAGGAAGAATACATGAATTACTTTCCTTTCACATTGACCAAGATAACATAGTGCTAGTTCAACCAATTCCAAGTTGGCTTTTTCAAGGTATGGCAGAATATGTTTGAGGATTTCCTTAAACAGTTCAAATAAGAAATTAATGAAGAAGATGTCCACACAAAGCTCAATGATCTAAAGTAGAAGGAGAATGAATCTCTTTATCATTTCATATTGGGAATGTGGGCTCTTATTAATCAAATTGGCACACCAACAGATGATAAGCTGGTTTGTGCAAGGTTGATCCATAGGTTGCACTCATTGTTGCTATGAGATCTCCAAAAATTTTCAACCCAACAAAGACATATGAAGAGTTGTTGAACTGAGCTGTTACATTGGAGAAAAGTGGACTTGCCATGAAAAAGTTTGAAGGAAGCAATGAGGAAGATTCTTCCAAAGCTATATAAAATGAATTCTACAATGAAAAAGGCTCTAAAAGAGATGGGAAACCAAGCCATAATAAAAAAAGGTGTAACAAGTGTTCTTAAAAAGGACACACAGAACATGATTGCAGGACTAATGAAGGTATGCAAAGAAGAGGACTACAAATGTGAAACATGTGGATATCAATACTAAAGTGAAGGATGGACGTCCACCAAATGGGAGCAAGGCAAGGGGGAAAGGTAAAAATGACAAGGGAAAGAATCAAGGCCCACCATAGATTTAGTCTTACTTCTGTGGGGAGAACCATACCAAGGTTGAGTGTCCACTATGGCAAGAGCACCTCAAATCGCTCAAGAATAATATGGAACAATTAGAAGTGGATCTTGGATGCTAAGCTATATTGGAAAAACTCCTAGACGCGGTGGATGTTCATGCAGTTACTCAATCACAAGCCCAAGTGGATGGTGAAAAATATCCACCACCACTGACAATAGGAGACGTCAATTGGAAGGCACAAAAGAAATTTGCATCTTAGATATACAAGAAAGGCAAAGCACTAGCTATTGATTTACCTTCTAGTCCAAGTATGTCAACATAATATGATAACTCAACTAAAGCTTCCAAAAGCAAATTATAGAATGAATTGAGTTCTGATAAAGTCCCGAGTCCAAAAATGACTAAGGCATGGGAATTATTTCACAATATGAAGATCAGCTTGACAATGGCTAAATTACTAAAGATTGCGATGCACTACAGAGACTTCTTCTTCCATCAACTCTAAGCCAAGGAGAATCCAATCAAGAGAAGTGCAATCACTTATAAAGATCCCAGTCATCAACACCTCAATCGGTGGATGAATAAGTTCCAATAATCACTATGAAGATCAAGAAGCAGAACGCTTTGAATGTGATCATAGATGGTGGATCTAGAGTGAATATAATCTTCGAAGCTATTATTGAGCAGTTGAAGCTAAAAAATCTAAAACCTTCTTCATTATGAGTTTGCATGGTGGATCAACGACTAGCAAATTTGATCCTATCCCCTTAGCTATTAGCTATTTTTCTTGAGTGGGCCATTTTGACAAAGGTGCGCATAACTCACATCCAGATTCTAATGCTGCAGACTAGCTACTCTTGGAGAACACAATTTTGGAAGATCAAAGCTTGGATAATCTGAGTAACTAGCCAAGACTCTCTTTGTAGAACCTACAAACACGTTTAATAGTCAATCTTCCTAGATCTCTATACAAAACACCCCTAGACAAATACTAGTTTTCCCGACCTATAGGAGCAATTGGTTTGAAAAGGAAATTATTTGATGAGTATGATAATTCTACGAAGTAGGTATCATAGTATGAGTGGGCCACTAGCACCTTGACTTAGCACTGAAGGAGAAATCCTCAAAGTAGTGGGAAGCTTTTGTAGCCAAGCACAGTGATATTTTGAATCAACTTGTAAAATTGCCTTTGCCAACGGTGGCCAATTTTCTACCTTACCTCTCTCCAATGTTACCAGTCGTACTTCAAGGACTCAGCTTGTTGATATCGATCAGAGCTAAGCTGAGCAGTACAAGTCTGGATCACAGTATGGCACAACTATCTAGAGTCAGAACCGATTGACATTAGTGGCATTCACCCATGGCTACAATAGCCACCGGTGCCATCAGCATCTCTACCTAGAGAACTTGAGCCTTTGCAACAAGCTATGCTCGTCAATATGATAGAAGATCTACACAAACCATTTACATCAACTTTCATTACACAACCTCCATTGGCTTTGCTGCAACAAATCCTAGTACCTAGATGTAAAAGATTAGTTTTGGGCCTCACAGACGACTCCCCATCAGAGGACTACCAACATTGGAGTAGTGGAGTTCCCAAAGAGCTGTGAGGACACATCATAAGAAAAGTCGAGGAGAATATTAACCTCTATTTAACACAATGGCTTGCATCAAGTCATGACTAGGGCTAGCCCATGTAGGTGGGCAAGATTCAATTTTGGCGAATGCCAACAACCAATCTCTAGAGAGCATTGGATTTAGCTTATTGATGAGGGCTTGCATCCTTAATACAAAACTCTAAATGGCCTCATTCTCTTTTTGCTTTAATTCATTGAGCTTCGTGCATACATCCTCCTCATTCATCTCCTATTGAAATCTCTTGAAGACGGCCTCAGACACTTGCTACAAATCTACAAAATAACCAATTGGAAATTGGTTGAGCCAACACTATGTGGTTTTTGTCAAAGTGTGTTAGCCCTTATTTAACACGATAAGTTAGGTAAGGTCACAACTCGAATTAGGTCAGCTTGGATAGAGACTACGTAGGAGAGTAGGATTTGGTTTTGGCCAACACCAATGGCTCGATAGTGCATCTCCAAATCATGAAGGGCAAAAGGTCATGAACATTATCAAGTCAAATACCAATCAACGGTTTAGTAGATTAGAAGGAATGAGTTAGGAAGGTCGCATAGCTCAACCACTTGAGTGAGGGTCTAAGATCTAGTATATATCCTACCAAATTCTCTTTCTTGTCATGTCTTACTGTGCATAGGCTAGAGCAATTGAGTCACGTTTCTAGCTCTCATAGAGTCTTGTGCCTCAAGTTGAGGCAAGCAAGCACAAGGAGTGTTTGTGCACTAGTTTTGCGACTATGGAAATTTCTAATTTGATAGACCTGATCAATTAATGCAAGTGTGGTTTCATTGTTGAGTTATTACTTCTTGGTCTTGTGAGCAATACATATATTGCAACTGAGTGCTTAATCTATTGTCTTCATATGATTTTGCCCACATAGCACAACCCCCATTCTTCAAGTTTTATGTTGATATCTATTTCTATATCTCGAGTGATTTAGAAAACCTTGCAAAGCAACCTCAAGATGGCAAGAGAGGGCATCGTCTTGCGATATATATATATATATATATATAGCACTCAAGGTATCAGGTTATTGATCAAATACAGGGGTAAAAAAAAGACCCTCAACATTTGACAATCCGCTTGGGAGTGACGTGCTAAAAGTTTAAGTGGGGAATTCAATGGGTTGAGCATATGGGTCTATAGAATCAAGTCTATAGATTTTCACAATGGGTAGTATATGCAAACCCAAGTAGAGTTATAGCCACTACTTGGTTTAGCAAATTATTTCAAAAGGTACCAAGTACCTTTTGACAAGTTCAATGTTTTGTACACCTGTTTGATGACTAGTGTTTGGACTAATAATTTTTCTTAGAAAACCCTTCAAATCATTCAGGCAGTAAAAAATGTCTAAAACACATTCAATGAGGGGAAATACATAGTGAAAAGAGAAGAGCACCTACGCTGAGGCAAAAGAGTTTAATACAATTTGGATGACCAAGAGGCTGCAATGGAATTTGAGCCAGTCATGGGTGAATGTGGAACCAAGAGGAGGTGGTAGAGAGCCACTTATGGTGTTCAAGATGTGGGGCTTAAAGGTCACTGTGCCTTAACCCCGGTTATGTACAATACTCAAACACATATATAAATGAATGAAAAAGAAGATTAGGGTGGTTCTGCACCCACCAAAACTTGTGGCTCTCTGTCTCTCTCTCTCCTTCTTCCGTTCTTGCTTCCGTTGAGAGCACTCTCAACTGGTATCAGAGCTCGGGTGATCTAGCTGAGCATGCGTGAATGCTTGGAAGCTCAGTAGCTCTGTGGGAGGAAGGAGAAGCTTTGTGGGAAGCTTTGTGGGTGACTTTACTTGCATCCGAGTGTGCAAAGACCTTGGAGGAACCTTTGGAAAAGTCACTTTCGCTTTGCGAAGTGGTTTTGAGAGCCTGTTAAGTGTTTTTCAAAGAAAAAGTCGTTTTTTGAGCTTTTCCTTGTTTCGTTCGACGACAGAGACTCCATATTGACTTGTAGAGGCAACTATTGCTTGCTTTTGGTGTCCACTTCACTTCAGGAGCTTGGAAACACCTTCATTCTTGAATCTGGGATCATTTCATTGGATTTCTGACTCACTGTGTCAGTTCCTGCGTTTTTTGCCCAGGTGTTGGAACTCAAGTTTGGAGCAACCATTTGCAGATCTGTCAGTTCCGGTGGACTCAGGAGGTCCTAAAACTTCTATGTTGCTCATCATTCACACTTCGGTGGAGTTTACAAACAGCTCTGTTTCCAAAAACGTTTTTCAGTCCGTGTGTTGGACCCAGTGATTGAGACCACGGTTTCCAAAACCGTCTGTCCCATTGCGTTCCGGACGCCCAAAAACCCCTACCTATCAGTTCTTGTACGATTCGGTGGAGGATTTTCAGAGTTATAGATCTCTGTGTATTCGATTTCGTCTCTCTGTTATGCATTTTTCATTCTAAGGTTTTGAAACCTTAGATTTATGCCACATGGCAGTGGATAAGTATTGACTCCCATTTCTCACTCATCGGTTGGGATTTTGGAGTTCTGGCAGAAGAGAGATATTTGCAGATTTTCTTGCTGAGTCCGATTATGCAATGGCGCCCATGTTTTGAGGCATCTCAGGTTCTATTTTCAGTAGCGCTCATTACCGTGGGACTATGATTTCTTGAGCATACCTTATGCAGATCACTCTGGTTGTAGTTTGAGCAGTGTGCGCTCATTCGTGGTATGCATTGGGTTGCAGTGGATGATTTATAGGCCATTTGGATGCATTGCGGTCCTTATTAGATGCGCTGATAGGCCCAAATTGCCTTATGGGATGCTATTTTTTTATGAACGCTTTACACATGGATGCTATTTTATGCTGAGGGACAGCTTTGACACATTGCTGGTGATGCACTGATAGTGCTATGCTCTCTTGGATGAGATATTATTGATGCATATGCCAGTGGACGATGTTTATGCTTGAGTCATTTGGCACTTATTGGCATTTTCTTTTGGGCCAGATTTGCTCATATGGATGCATAGTATATGCACGAGTCAGATGCATCTTTTGATGCTTTGAGCTTTGAGTTTTGGTGACATTTCACTCTATTGTGGCATACACATTTGGGTGCACCTGGTATTTGGTGTGATTCTCTCTTGCAAGCACTAGCATTTGGGATTTTGTTTCATTTGCATCATGGCATCCTCTTCCATGTCTGAAAAGGAGTTTTTCAACATTAAAAAGTTTGATGGGACAAACTTTTCTTTGTGGAAAGAACAAATAAGGGATGTGCTTATTCAAAAGAAGCAGATTAAACCCTTGGCAGGGATTGAAGCTAAGCCTGCAAATATGTCTGAGGATGATTGGAATGAGTTGGATGCATTAGCAAAGTCTACTATTAGACTTCATCTTGCAGAGTCAGTTTATTTCACAGTAGTAAATGAGCAGACTACAGAAGATTTGTGGAAGAAACTGTGTGCCACTTATGAGAAGGAAACTGCCTCCAATAAAGTTTACCTCATGAAGAGGTTGTTTGAGCTGCAGATGAAGGAAGGGGTCTCCATTGCTTCTCACTTGAATGAATTCAATATTATTTTCAGCCAACTTCAGGCTCAGAAGATGAATTTTGATGCGGAGACTAAGGCAATATTTCTCTTATGTTCATTGCCATCCTCATGGGATACCTTCCGTACAGCTGTCAGTAACTCTGCACCTGGTGGAGTACTGAAATTTGATGATGTTGTGGGTAGCTTGTTGGCCAAGGAGATTAGACGGAAGTCTATGGATGGCAACAAGCAGGATGCAGCCTTAAATGTGCAAAGGGGCAGATCACAGTTCAGGGGGAAGTCCCAAGAAAGAGGGAAGTCTCGTAGCAAATCCAAGGCACGGAACATTGAGTGTTACCATTGTGGCAAGAAGGGCCATATGAAAAAGGATTGCTACAAGCTGAAAAGAGAGCAAAAGAATAAGAAAAAGAATGCAAATTGGGGTGCAAATCAAAAGGAAGAGAGTCCAAGGGAGGACAAAGGAAAAGTGAAGATCGAGGAGATCAATGCAGTCATACATGATAGTGACAATGACATTCTCTTCATGTCTAGTTTATCTGCAGAGTTGCTTACCACTTCAGATGATGCATATTCCCAGGATTGGATTTTGGATTCTGGTGCTTCATTCCATGTTACTCCCCATAGGGAATGGTTCTCCACTTATGACAGTGGAAAGACAGGTTGTGTGCATCTTGGAAATGACTATGCATGTGACATAGTGGGAGCAGGTGACATAAAGTTTTCTTTTGCAAATGGGTCTGCATTTGTTTTGAAACATGTGAGACATGTGCCTAAGCTGACCAAGAGTCTTATTTCAGTGGGTCAGCTAGATGATGCTGGTTTTCACACACTTTTGGCTTTCAGAGTTGGAAAATTCAAAAGGGCTCTATGCTTTTGGCTAGGGGTGCCAAGTGTGGGACTTTGTATCCCTTACATGTATCAGGGGTATTTGATCATGTTGTTGCAATAACCGAGCAGCCAAGCACTTCTTTGTGGCATTGCAGGTTGGGGCACATGAGCCAGAATGGAATGAAACTCTTATGCCGTTTGGGTTATGTACCGCATTTGAGTTTCTCTGATTTTGAATTTTGTGAGCACTGTCTCTATGGGAAGCAGACTAAATCAGCCCATAAAAGAAGGGGAAAGAAAGAGTTTGAAAAGCTTGATTTGGTGCATTCAGATGTATGTGGTCCCATGCCTACACGATCATTAGGCGGGGCTGAATACTATGTGACATTCATTGATGATGCAACTAGGAAAGTGTGGGCTTATGCTATAGCTTGGAAGAGTGATGTGTTCCAAGTATTTCAGAAATGGCTGGCCTTGGTTGAGAATCAGTCAGGTAGAACGCTTAAATGCCTACGGACTGACAATGGTGGAGAGTATCTCTCTCATGACTTTCAGCATTTCTGTGATACACGTGGGATTAAGAGGGAGCTCACATCCCCTCGTACTCCAGAGCAAAATCCAGTTGCAGAAAAGATGAACCGTACCATTCAAGAAAGGTTGCAATGCATGCTTTCCAATGCAAGTCTTTCTGGTGGTTTTTGGGCTGAGGCAATGAAGACTGCAGTGCATGTGATCAATAGATCACCTAGTAAGAGTTTGGATGGTGGTATTCCTAAAGAGGCATGGAGTGGCAAGAAGCCCTCTTACTCTCATTTGCGTATATTTGGGTGTGAGGCATATGCACATGTGCCAAAAGAGCTTCGAAAGAAGCTAGATCCTAAGTCTAGGAAATGCATCTTTCTGGGTTATGGTGAAAGTGGAGAGATGGGCTATCGTCTCTGGGATCCAGAAGCAAAGAAGATCATACGCAGCCATGATGTGGTCTTCAATGAGAAGAAGATGCATAAGGCACCCATGAGGGATGTGGAAATGAGGAGAATCACTTTCTAGGATGTGAATCCACCTGCATATGTTGATAGACAGCAAGCTGTCCATGCACCAAATGTGCAAGAAATGGTACCACCAAGTACTCCCACAGGTATACAATCAAGGGTAGATGATGAATCATCTATTGGTGGAAATGATGAGCCAAATGTGGCTGATATGCAGGTGGGACAGCAAGCTGAAATGCCATTGAGAAGATCATCTAGAGTGTCTAGACCACCTGATAAGTTTGTTCCAGGGGTAGACTATGTGATGCTTACTGATTGCGGGGAGCCTTCTTGCTACAGAGAGGCTATGATGCGTGAGGATCAACGCAAGTGGGAGTATGCTATGCAATCAGAGATGAGTTCACTTATGAAGAATAAGACTTGGGACTTGGTTTCTTTGCCACATGGAAAGAAAGCATTGCCATGTAAATGGGTCTACAAAATGAAGGTCACAGGTGATGATGTGCCTAGGTACAAGGCCCGTTTGGTTGCTAAAGGGTTCAAGCAAGAGAAGGGTGTGGACTTTGATGAGATATTCTCTCCGGTTGTGAAGATGACCACACTTAGATGCATGCTTGGACTAGTGGCATTAGAGGATATGGAGCTTATGCAGATGGATGTCAAGACAGCCTTCTTGCATGGGGATTTGCATGAGGAAATTTACATGATGCAGCCGGAAGGCTTTGAAGAAAAGGGCAAAGAGCATTTAGTTTGCAAGCTGAAGAAGAGTCTCTATGGTCTTAAGCAAGCACCTAGAGAATGGTATCAGAAGTTTGATGCTTTCATTCGGTCCCAGGGTTTTAGAAGGAGTGAAATTGATCACTGCCTCTACACTAAAAGGGCTAAGGATAGTAGCCTGATAATCCTGGCACTATATGTGGATGATATGCTATTGGCTAGCAAGAATACTTATGAGCTAGATGCATTAAAGGCCAAGTTGCATGAGGCCTTTGATATGAAGGATTTGGGATTTGCAGGTCATATTCTTGGTATGCGCATCACGCGTGATCGGAGTAGGAAACTCCTTTGGCTTTCACAAAAAGAGTATGTTACAAAAGTATTGCAGCGTTTCAATATGGAGGGGGGGAAGGCAGTGAGTACTCCATTGCCTCCATATGTGAAAGTGAGTCATACAGATAGTCCCAAATCAGATGAGGAGAGGGCCATGATGGCCAAGGTTCCTTATGCATCAGCGGTTGGGAGTCTTATGTATGCTATGATAGCTACTAGACCAGACATTGCATTTGCAGTGGGAGTTGTTAGTCGCTATATGGCTAATCCAGGAAAGAGGCATTGGGAGGCAGTTAAGTGCATCATGAGGTACATGAAGGGTACCAAGGAGATGTGCATCTGCTTTGGTAAAGGAGACATGCGTGTACTTGGGTACACAGATTCAGACTATGCAGGGCATGTGGATAGTAGGAGATCCACTTCTGGTTATGTGTTCACCTTTGCAGGTGGTGCAGTGTCATGGATGTCTCGTGCACAGAAGTGCATGGCTTTGTCTACCACAGAGGCTGAGTATGTTGCAGCCACAGAGGGTTGCAAAGAGGCTATATGGCTTGATCGGCTAGTGGGAGATTTGGGGATTCATACAGGTGTACCGACATTGCATAGTGATTCCATGAGTGCTATTCAGCTAGCACGGAATCCGGTCTTTCATGCAAAGACCAAACACATTGAGGTCAGGTACCATTTCATCAGGGAGGTACTTGAGGACAAGCGCATAGAGCTTGTCAAGGTTCATACAGATGATAACCCTGCAGATATGCTGACGAAGAGTCTACCTAGTCAGCGGTTTGAGTATTGTCGTGTATTGATGGGCATTGGATAATATGCCCACTGGTTGTTCTCCCTTAAAGGCACATTGTCCTTTAAGTGGGAGGTTATGGGGGTTAAAGGTCACTGTGCCTTAACCCCGGTTATGTACAATACTCAAACACATATATAAATGAATGAAAAAGAAGATTAGGGTGGTTCTGCACCCACCAAAACTTGTGGCTCTCTGTCTCTCTCTCTCCTTCTTCCGTTCTTGCTTCCGTTGAGAGCACTCTCACAAGAGCTTTATGTACAGAGAGAGACAACTTTTAAATATCATATTGACACCAAGAGTGGGCTTGTTTCACGTTTACATCCATGATGAATTTAGGCTTTTGACAAACAAGCACCTTTTAGGTTCTAGTAGGAGATTTCAATTAGTCATCAACAAAGAGTCCAGCTTTTGAGGAGTCCAACAAGTCTACCCATGGACCGAGAGTCAAGTGAGGACCCCCAAGTAGAAGACAAGAATCTAGTGTAGAGGAAAAACATGTCTCAAATAAAAAACAACACAAATGATTTGCCCATGAGTCAAAGGTGGAGTTGGAAAGGAAACATGGCTTTCAAAGGGGTTTGGATCAAGAAGCGAGTCATGGTTGGAGTCAAGTCCGTAGAGGCTCACAACAGTGAGTAGCATCGAGTCATAGGACATCTAGTCCTACAGCACCATTGCTAAGTGAAAGAATACCAGGTCCTACACCAACACTTGGAATGGTCCCATACCCAACATCAGAGACCAAGTTCGATGGTACACATGGTACTAGTGGTTGAAAGGAAAATACCTCAACCACCACCTATCTAAAGACACCGTCATGAGTGTATAGTCTAGAGGTGACTCATATGCATGGGGATCTTGTAGGAACGCTGATGGAGTACTCCTCCAAGATACTATGGGTTGAGAGCAATGCATGCAAATGCAGTCCACTAGTGTCACTCTAGCGACTCCTAGCTTATTGTAATCACAAATCCATAAGGAGAAGAAGAAGGGGGGGAGAGGGAAGTGGAGAAGGGAGAGGAGAAGAAGAAGAAGGGAAGAGGCAAAGAGAACATGGCATTCATATGAAAGGCACTATAAGGGAGCAAGAGATAACTCCATAGAGGACAGTGAGAGCTTGTATTCGAATGTGAGCACCCAACAAGTGAAGACCAAAAGTCAACCATTTGGCCTTTTATACATGCCACCTTTTGAAGGGAAGGGCAACCCTATTCCCTTTGTACCACTCTCTTTCATCATTCTTTACAATCACGTGGGCCCGTTCGACGATAAGCCACAATCCTAGCTCCATGGTCTTGCCACTATTCATCAAATGACATTGCCAATTAATGTAGTTAACATGCCTCCCTTCTTGTTCTCGACCCCATTGCTTGGATCATGCAATGGTCATGATTGTTGGAGGGTTGTTACTAAAGATAATTCTCTTATGCCCTTATGGAGCCTTCCCCGGTTGCATGCTTCATAGGGCTCCAGTGGATTCTTTGTTGTGAAATTGTTGCTAGGAGGATGGATATTTCATTTTGCAGCACCAAATTATGCTATAATTGGCATGGCATGGCATGAGTGATTGCAATGGCTAGATAATGGGTGGATGGATTGGAGCTGAGTACTTGTGACCTTTCAAAGAAAGAGGAAGAAAAAGAAAAATCTAAGGTGTAAGTTAGTAGGAAAAAAGTGTTAGTAGGGGCTGATGTAAATCCTAGTGGTGTTAGTGGCAATAGAGTTAGTACAATGTATTTTCATGCTCCTGTGTAAGTTCAATATTTGATTTGAGTAGGAATTTTATTGGATTCTCATGAGACTAGGTCTTGACATGCCGTGTTTGTAAGTCCAAAGTTTTGCATAACATTTTGTCTTGCTTCTCTACATAGAGCTACCTTCTAAATCCATTTCATGGATTACATTACATTGAGGGATTGGCTTGGTAGTTTCTTTGAGCCCAATAAGGTTGCAGTGATCTGGAGATTTATTTTTCCGAGTGATCAAATGTAGAGGAGTCTAATCATACATCATATAAACTCCTAAAATGAGGACTATGGCTGAAGAGGTTTAGAGCATTTTGGGTTCTAGGAAAGTCCTCTAAATTAAAATAGATATTACATTGGGAGGCTCAAATGGTGAAGTGGGTACTAGTGTTAAGCATAAAAAAGAAGAAGAATAAGAAGAAATAAAAAGAGGAGGTAGAGTTGGAGTTAGCTAATGAAGGGTGGGGTTAGTAAGTGAAAGTGAAAACAAATCTTTGAGTATCACAAGAAACTCATCTAGTCCCATTTTGATGTCATCATATTCACCCTGCAACAATCAAACTCATCCCTTGGAGTTGTTGGCATAGAACCACTTGTTGTTCCATATGTGGAGGAGTGCCTTGGGATACTGAGGGTTGATGTGTCTTTGACTTGCCCCAGACCTTAATGAAGTTATTAAGGTTTTGTGTTCCCTTTGTTAGTGAGGAGCTTCTTTCCATGGTAGTAATGATGTTTTGCAAGATAGATAAAAGAAAGATGAGAGGATGAGAGGTAGATAATACAAGATTTGCCTAGGAACCATATGGGCCCAAGTGCTTGTAAAGAGAGAGAGAGAGAGAGAGAGAGAGAGAGAGAGAGAGAGAGAGAGGATAGGATTGGCCCTCCCTTCAAATGGTGGAACGTATAAAAGGACAAATGTTTGATGTTGGTCTTCATTGTTGTTTGCACAAGATTGGAAATAGAGCTCTCTCTTTCTCTTCCAAGTGCTTGAGTTCTCTCTTGCTTCCATTGTGGTTCCCTTGTGTTTGCCACTTTACTCCCCTTCATTTCCCCCTTCTCTTCTCTCATCCCTTCTCTTCTCCCATCTCCCCTCCTGCTTCTCTCTCTCTCTCTCTCTCTCTCTCTCTCTCATGGAAACACATTACAACAATCCAAAAGTCTGAGCGTGACAATCAAGGATGGTTCATGCTTGCATTGCTTCCACAAGGACTAGTAGGAGGAGAGTACCATTAGCTTGCATTGCTTCCACAAGGAGTTGTAGGAGGAGAGTACCCTCAGCATTCCTCCAAGATGCCCACCATGACACATGAGTCACCATTGGAGACCACACATTTTTGGCACCGTTGCCGGGGGAGTTCAAGGTATGCTTTTGCAATGCATAAGCCTTCTTCCATTTACTCATTGTTCCTATCTTAACTACAAACTTTGATAAGGGAGTATAGGTGAAGTGTGAGCGGATATTGAATGTGGCAAAGAAGCAACTGTCATTTTTTAATTTTGCAAGCATTTTGAGATTAGAGGTTTTTTTTTTTGTTTTATGGTGTTGATTCATAGGAATAGGTAGTAGAGGTGATTGCTAAGGGTTGTATACGTTCAAGAAGCACAAAAAACATTAAGAAATGAAGCTACAATCAGTTTTGGAAGTGGTTTGAGTGAGTTGACAGTCACTCCCTTTGAACACATCTCATTTTGCACTTTTAATTTGTTGCTTTTTGATTTGAGAAGGTAGATTAGGTAGAGTAGCTCCCCCTATAGCTTAAGAAACTTGCATAGAAACTTGGGTAGTATAGCACCCCCTATAGCTTAAAAAACCGGTTGGTGCCAGAGCTAGACTGTGTGTCACTACGTTAAGCTTAATGCCAACGACCACAAGAAATACCTTCCATACAGCTGTCAGTAACTCTGCACCTGGTGGAGTACTGAAATTTGATGATAACACAGCAACGAGACGAGTATTCGGGTTGGTTTGTGTGGGAGAGAGGAGGTGGAACGGGATTGGCGGGTTGCTGAGGGGGAGCTGAGGGGGGTGGGTGGGATTTGTGGCATGGGTGGGAGCTAGGTGAGGAATATCTACAGGGGGCAGTAACATTAAAGAGAGAGATGGCTTCTTGACCCTTGTCCTCGGTGACAACTTTGGGTAATGCTACTTGAATTGTTTCAAAGTCCTGGAGAGCTTGTAATACCTTGTTGAACAAAATGATGATGCCGAGGGGGTGGTAGGTCATGGAGCAACATGCAACTAAATGCCCTTGAGTTTGAACTACCAAATCCTGGCCATAAGTTTGCATCTAGTCAATGTCAGCTTGGATGCTTTTGGGAGTACATACCCATGGGCTTAGCTCATCGGGATTGGTTAGCTACATCACATCATCGTCTTGTGGATAATCGATGGACTCAGTGATTGCTGGACACCACACATGGAAGTTTAAGAGAATGGGGTGGATGGCTAAGGCTTGAAGAATGGAGGGGAGGACTAGGGATAGGTTGGCGGCAGGCTAAAGCTTAAGGGAGAAGCATGACATAGCTAGAACGGGGACATAGTGGTCGGGATTTCGGCGGAGGATGGTCGGGAGTGCAGTGAGATCGATGTGGAAGATGAGTTTTTGTGTGCGGAGTGCATCGAAGTGCATCTGAAGTGTTTGGGGGATTGTGCATGGGGATACTATGTAGATGGCAAGTTGTGCAGAGACCTCCTTGTACATTGTGAATTCCTGCTGCTCCCTGTCTTCTAGTGTGGATTCCTTTGGGCATCCAGAGCTTCGAAGCTGCTCGTTTTTGGCTTGCAATAGGATAGTGAGGGCTCGCTCCTGTGCGAGGAGGTCCTAGAGCATCTAGATTTGTCGGTCAGTCCTTTCCTCGGCCTATGACTATAACTTCTAAATTTATAGAGTTCTTGAAATAGAAATAATACAAAATAAGCCATTTCTTGGCTTCAACAAGAAGATGCACAATTATAAAAAATTACACACATGCCACCTTAATTTTAAAGAAAGCATTAATCTATCTTATAGAAACCCATAGAAGCCAACCTCCCCTAAGTTACCTTGTAAGCATAATTTCTTTAATGAGAGCAAAGGGGGAAATAGCATATATTACATTGCTTTAAAAAGGAAAAAGATTCAAGATTATGAAGAATATGCCAAGCTTGGAAAGAGCAAGGGAGAACAAGAATGATCTTTTCCCCTATCACCCAAGTTGACTAACTAATATCATGGTTGAACTCGGTGTTGGTGTGTGTGAAACTCACAGAATATGCCCTCTCTTTCCATCCCTAGGTTTCTCTTTCAATCCCTAGGTTGCTCTACATGGTTTCCTACTCTGAATGAGGTGGTTGGAAACATACGTCAATGTAGAAATCTAACAAATGGGGTGACATGCATTGTAGGAAAACTATATGAAGATAAATGCTTTAGCACTTAAACAAAAAGAGAAATAGAAGACCATTTTCCTAACAATAGAAATCCATGACTCAAAAGAGAAGTCATGAGTAGTCCTGCATATTTCTTTCCCTAATAAATTTACTAGCTCTATGTAGGTGAGCTCCTCCATAAACCAGTAACCTTCTTCTAGCCTTGCTGGGACTTAATCTTATACTAGAAGTCCACTACTCAACAGAGAACTGAGTAGTCCTTCGTAGTCCTCTCCCTAATACATTTACTACCTCTATTTAGGTGAGCTCACTACTTGGGCTAGGACGGTTGAGCTTACCGCCTTCTATACCCACACTCTCTCCAATTGGTTGGACCATGCTCCATGATTAGGCCTCAGTGTCTATTACCTCGTGCTCTCCTCTGTAACTTTGGAATCTGCACCTCCCTAAACATTGGTGTCAACAAAATGCATCTATTGTTTTCCTATATGGTATCAGGCCAAGCTACTCTATCCAGAGTTGCAACCTAAACTTGACCATAACTTGGTTACTTGTTAATAAATAGAGGTTAATGCTTTCCTCGACTTACTTTGAGTTATGGCCATAGCTTGCATATGTCGACCTGTTCCAACCATTTCTCATGAAAAGATAAATTGCCACTAATTGATACCTTTAACCAGACGCATGTCGGCATCTTTTCAGTGGTGAAGCTTGGTGCTATCAATGTTGCTCTATTGGTGAGGTATTTCACTTGAGTTTGGGTACTGAAGGTCTTTGTTGTTGCAATAGTTACTCTAAAGTTTCCAACTCTACTTGAAATTTGACTTGGCACAGATAGATTCTATTGGAGGACCAGTAGACCTTCTACATACATAAAGGTCTTCATAGAATCACATCATAACCATCTGGTTTACCATGGAAATCCATAACAATGAGCCAGGCACAATGGGTGAGTCCAAAGGTTTTGATCTTGATGTCCTTTAGGATCCCCACCAGTTGTGAAATCACTCCATTCACTAGCTTTGGTACTTTCAACCTTGGGCCGACCTTGGGCCATCCCCACTTGATCCAACACTATTTGGTGACAATGCTAACAACCACACCTCCATCGAAGATTGTTGTGGCACTCTTGATTTGATAAGTGATTGGAAGTACATCATTAGTGTCATTGCTTTCAAAGTATTGGCCTAATTTGTTGACAGGCACCTTAAGAATATTTGGCTCCTCTATCAGGAGCTTCAACTACCTCTATGGGCACCTCCTCCTAGGTGACCATATGTCCATCCAATCAGAGAGATCTCTCCAAAGGATATGACTCCCTCTTAATAGGGCTGCAATTGACATCTCCACTTTTGTAGAGAAGAATGTGGCTAGCTTGGCCACATCTCGAGGTTGGGTGATAAGCTCTCAACCTTTTGATTGTGGCTCTTTAAAGCCATAAAGTGACATAGGGTCCTCCTCTACAGCTTAATGCCACGTGGGGTCCTCTTCAAACATCTTATGTACTAGGAGAGCACATCCCATAGATGTGTTGCATGATGCTTCTTCATCTACCTTTTCTATGATGTTAGAGGCTTTAGGGGCTCTGTTCAAGGTTTTTTAGTTTGGATGAACCATGTCCGTGCCCTTGCTGGTCCTTAAGCATTGCTCAAATTTCTCTTAACAGTCTTGGACTACTAGCTATTGTGCCTTAGCGAGGCGTTTCTTTTCAATAGAGGGGTAGGGATATTCACTATGACCCATTGGGGGTAAGTGCTGCTTTGTAAATTATCCTTGTCCTTAGGCCAAGGGTTGATAGGATTTGGAACCAACAAGGTGTGTCCAGAAGATGTGGGAGTAGATTTGGAAACTGACAAGGTGTGTCTTGAAGATGTGAAAATGGATATAGTAACCATGTCCTCACCTGACCCTCTTTGAATAATAACCTCGTCTAATACCTTCTCTACTTCCATGGTAGGTGGCCCTTATCCCTAGGTTGGGGTTTATCCTTCTTGGCCTGCATACGGAGCTCCTTACTCATAGCTCTCGCCTTAGCCCTAGCAATCACATTTAGAGACACTGAAGAAACTTGGCCTCTCTCAATAATCATCACATTAATGTTGTGGTCTTAGGATCCATGGCCGTTTCAGGGGTTCTCCTCATTGGACAATCCTTGTAAAGGTGGTTTAACTTGCAACCCAAACATAACAGAGCATTTGTGTTGTAGTAGTTGTTGTTGTAGGCAAGGGTTGGTCATCCTTAAAGGGGCAGCCCTTCAAGAAGTAAGGTCCTTTGTATTTATATCAAGCCACCGGTTGGTTGGCTAGCATTTTGTAGGGACACTCACTTGCTTGGTGTGGTCCTTCATAGGTATAGCATTGCATAGCTTGTCTACAAATCAAGTTATTCATATCTCGAGATCATTGCATAGTGGGGGTTGTTTGGTACAGTGGGATGTTTTGTTTGTCCTACATGATATAATGGCTTATCTAGCTGGATTAGTGTTAGGGACTCTCATATGGCAAGGGTTCATTTGCCAAAGGGGCATAAATTGGATCCTCCCACTGACTAGGTGTTAACAGCCATTGAGCATGCTAATGGATCTGGCCCATCCAAAGCCTATGGGTTTTGAGCCACAAATGGCTTAGTTTCGAAGTACTTGCCAGGATCGCCCCAATTGGCTAACACAAGAGCCATTTGGATCCCGTATATGGGTAACACAAGAGCCATTTGAAGACAGAGATAAGGTTGAGAGAATCAGTATATTCCTTGGTGCCATATGGGCCTAAGTAAGTGTAATGAAAGTGAGAGGATGATACAAGGAATAGGGTTGGCCCTCCCTTCAAAAGGTGACATGTATAAAAGGCAAAGTGGTTGACTTTGGTCTTCATTATTGTATGTAGGCTTTGAGAAATACAAGCTTTCTTCTTGCTCATGTGTTGAGATTGAGCACCATGATGATTTTCTCTGCCTCGAAAATTCCCTCGATTACTGTTGGATTGATCGCCTTGATCGTACTGCTTGTTGCGGCAATCTCTTTCATAGTGTCCAAACTTGTGACAGTAGTTGCACTGGATGTTTGACACATTGGTGGATGCATTCCCTTGTCCTTGGAATCTTCCTCGGTTGGAATGATTTCCTCTTTGCTGATTCTGATGCTGCTGAGAATGATGCTGATGCTGATGTTGATTTTGTTGTTGATGATGACCATTTCTCTGGTATGATCTGCCTCTGCCTCTGCTTCTGTCTGAAGCTATGAATGCCTGATCATTAGAATGACCTTTACGTGCTTGGATGGCTTGAGTCCTGTGTTCTTCACCAAGTAGGACTGACTGAAGTTCTTCCAGTGTCGAAATTTGCCGTTGAATGGCAATATTCTGGACTAGATTCTTGTATCCCTCTCCTAGTCCATTCAGGATTACTTGAACCATTTCTATGGGGTTCATAGTCTCTCCTGCTATGCTGTGAGTTGATTGTTGTAGTCTTTTATCCGGAGTACATAAGCATAACCGGTTTCGCTGCTATTGTGGAAACTTCGGCTGATCTAGTTTCTCAGTGTGAGAATCCTAGATGTTTTCTTGGACTCGTAGAGAGCTACGAACATATCCCATGCTTCTTTCGATGTCTTGATTGTGTTGAGCTGTCCTAGCATGACATCTTGACATCATTTCAGCTTGTAAAGCCTCTTGGCTATTCCCGACATCAATGCCACAAGCCTTGTAATATAGATCAGATTTTATATATTGCAGTTCTATCTTCACCGACGGTTCAGAGATTTCACCTGGCACAGTCAGTGTATTTGCAGTTGATTCATACAGCGATTTTCACGACACTTTTGAGTACATTTCTTGCACCATGTCTACGACTAGCAACCTCAATCTGGAGGCATCTGCTAAGTTAGACAACTCCAATTACGGTACATGGAAATACCGAATGGAGACCATTCTTGTATTTCAGGACAAATGGGAGTATGTCGATGCGTCTACACCTAGACCATTGGATGATCCAGCCAGTGGTAGCTCTACTCCATTTGTTGTCACAACACCAACAACGGGATCTACAATGGGATCTACAACTACACAAACAGTTTTCGCACCAGTAGTAGATCCTGCCATTGCCCGAGCATAGGCAGAATGGGAAGAATGTGCGCACGATGCCGTGAGATAGCCAAATAGGCTTTACAATGGTGGCATGTGTGTGTGAAATCAAGTGCTATCTGCCCTTTGAAACAATCAACAATGCCACTGTACTCTCTGAAGTCTGCTCATTGAACTGATGAACCTAAGGTTTCAGGTAATGTAATGATGTGAAACCGTATGTGAGTGTATGGACTGACTCCGAGTAGGTACTAGTTGGGAATTTTGGGCATGGCTTAGATTGGAAACTTGGGGAAATTCAAAGCGTCCCCTCTATGGCAATCTAGGCTACTTTGATCTAGATCTATACCAACCATCGATCAATGAAAGAACACCAAATAATTCCTTTTCTTTTTGTTCTTTTTAAGTGCTAGGTCAGATGCATCGATGAAGAGGTGAATGTGCGTGAACGAAGTGGTTTTGTCGGGGTGAGGCTCAAATGTGAGTGTAACTTGCGTTGAAATGTGCATGTGATGTGGCAAGCGCGTAGAGCACAAAAAATCGAGCGACTTTCCTTTTTGGAGCGCCCTCAAATTCTTCATCAAGAGATACGACTTGATCTAAGTGGAGGGGCAAAAGGAGTGCAAATGGTGCTCAATGATGATGTGTCACTGTGGATCACATGCAGTGAGGATGTGGCAGTGTGCCTAGCAAGAGGTGTGCCAGTGGAGCCCTATGCTGAGGTGGCAAGAGTGGTCACATGTAGTGACTGTGGAGCACTATGTGTGCCTACAGAGGATCAGTGTGCCACGTGGCAGCAACCAGATGATGATGTCAGCAAAGGTGACATGGCAATGATGACATGACAGATGATGTGGCATTGATGATGTGGCTCTAGTGATGTGGCACTGATGACATGGCTGATGAGTTGGTAGGGTGATGTGGCCAGATGATGTGGCAGTCGATGATGACGTGGCTCTTGCTGATTGGATTGCTTATGTGGCGAAAGGGTGATGTGGCAGATCAGGTGCCACGTGGCTAGTCCTTGACCAAGCCCTTGGGTATGGTGACCTTGAGGATAAGATGAGGTGCCATGTGTCTCTCAATCAACCAAACCCTATCCAAACAGCTGACCAAGGTTACCTCAACCAACGATCTCTACCACTTGTACTGCTGACCACCCCTTGGAAAACCAAGATTGGGTTAACTGAACCACGGTTAAACCTTACCTGCCATGTGGCTTTTTACAAAGGTTTGCAGAGAAACAGAGAACGACGTCGTCGACGGAGACCTTGGAGCTCGTTTGTAGCGTGGGAGCTCATTGCTGGACCGATGTGTGCCGGGAGTCTATGTTGGGAGGCTGGCCATTAGAGCTAGGCGTCCCGTTGGCCAGGAAGAAGTAGTCGCAGACGAAGCTATGGCGGTTTGCAAACTGGTGGATGGGCTAGCTACTATAAGGTTGCTGCAGCCATGGGAGATGCAAGGTAGTCGCTGTAGTTTGGAGTCATTTGTAGGGCGCTGATTTTGTTGGAGAAGCATGACCCGAGGGCGCAGCCCATCCTGCTACTGGAGCTTGGACCTGCGTAGAAGCTGCATGTTGAGCAGGGAGCCATGGAAGGAGCCTGTCGTTGTTGCTGTTGATGCGTCGCTTGCAGCAAGTGGTTGATGCGCTTTGCGTGGCTGTGTGTAGTGGCTATGGTTTAGTTGGAGAAGCGGCAGATTCGCTAGAGATAGAAACTGGCTGATCCGCGTTGTAGAGTCATTGCTGCGCCTTTGGAAGGTGGAGGCTGGGAGCTCGCTTGTGCTGTTGTTATGGAGCACTGTCGGTTGAGGAAAGCTCGTATGAGCTTGTTGATGGCGGTTGGCAATAGAGCTAAGAGCTCTTTGGAGCTCGATTTTCTGCCTTCATAAGGTGCTGTCAGCCGACTTGGAGCGGCTGGTGGGAGAGTCGAGGGTGGCTGCCTCTAGAGCTTTAGGCAAGATATTGAGAGAGACCCCTCACAAAGTTGACTGCTCAAAAAAACAGATTTAAGTCACAAAAACTCTCTGAAAACTCTCTCACTAACAGAAAATGAACCAATGGATGAACGGAGATCTCTTCATCCAAAATGAAGAGAAGGTCTCTCACCGGAAGTGGACTCTTACGAGAATCTCTCACAATGAATGGAATACTCTAGTTTCTCTCATCGAAGTGATGACAACTTTTCAAATGGACAGAAATTCTATCACCTTTGATTCCCTAATGAACATTGATTTTTTTGCATGTTTTTTATCAATATTGCACAAATACCCTAAACACTCATGCATTCTATATGCTGGAAGAATATTATTGTGGAAAACTAGAAGAGAATAAGTGATATGAATCAAATAATGAAAATAAACCCTAAAGCCTAAGCTATTAAAAGTACATACTTTTCTGCCTCATCGTTGCGAAGGGTATCAACCACCACAATGTCCAGCTGGAATCCCTTTGGTGGTTCGTCTTGCACTTCATGTTGACTTGAGGTGCCGGCTTCTTCCTCTTTGTCCCCGAACAACTTTCTCTACAAATCTAGGAACTCTTCGTTGGACATCTAGTACTATGGCTTGGCATCCTCAATCGCTTTCTGTGTGAGGCGGATTGCCTCTAAATCACTAAGGCTAGAGTCGTCATAGTGTGCTATCTCATTGACCTTTGGATCGATGGGAGCACTGAAGTCAATAGAATCATCAAAAGCGTCATTTGCAAGGTGGCATAGCACCTCATCCTCACGAAGATCGATTTCTTCCATCAATTCTAAGAGGGTAAGGTATCCCTCACCCTCAATAGAGATTGGATCGACCGATGTGAGGTGTGGCTTAGTTGCTGCCTCGTCAAGATTATATGTGGAGGTTGGGTATGCACGACTTGGATAAGCTGATAGGATGATAGCTCTCAGCTTGCTCTTTGGTTAGATCTATTGCATGCTCCTCAGGTTTTATGTCTAGGTTCACCTCATCTGCTCCACCACTTGTGGGTGGACCTACTCCACCACTTGTGGATGCAGAAGGACCCTCGCGTTGTTGTTCAACATCATCAAACTTGCAAGTTGTGAGGAGAATGGTAATGGCTGCATCTCTCTCTATCAAATCAATGGGAGAATCTAAAGCATCCCCGAGGGCAACAGCTCATAGAGAGAGAGAGGGACATTCTCCATGGCCCTAGCAAGAGTCTTCTTGAAGTTAGGGCTTTCATCAAGAGACCTCAAAATGTCCAATGGGACCCATTAGTGAGGGCAGGTAGCAATCATGACAGATTGCCTAGACGTCTATCTATAAACTCAAGAGAGGGATTATTGGCAGGAAGGAAAGATCTCAAGTGTGATTTGAGATCGAGTGGCTTGCAAAAGATTGGGTGAATTTTGTCTACTAAGGCATGAGAACGAGTAGATGAAATCCAACAGTCATAGGCTTCTCTAGGGGAACCCATGAGTGTGGGAGGATGCTTAGGAAGATGAAAAAGAAGGATGTGGAAAAAGAAGGATGCATGGGAAGACGAAAAAGAAGGATGTGAGAAATAGGAGCATGAACAATGAATGTGAAAATGACATTTAGTAATGCACTTTATAAAAAGGGGCCATTGCCCTAAAAATAAAAACAATAAAAATAAAATTCTCCCCTCTACTCTCTTCGCCCGGCCCCTTCCTCTCTCTTTTTGTCTCTCCCTCTCTCTCTCCCTTTGCTTCTCCCTCCCCCTCTCCCTCTCCCTCTCCCTCTCTACCCCTCCCTTTCTGTCTCCCTCTACCCCACCCTCTTCCTCTCCCTCTCCTTGTCCCTATCCCTCTACCTCTCTCTCTCTTTCTATCTCCCTCTACCCCTACCTCTTCCTCTCCCTCTCCCTCTGCCTCTACCTCTCCCTCTCCTTCTCTACCCATCCCTTTCTATCTCCCTCTACCCCACCCTCTTGCTCTCCTCTCTTTTTGTCTCCCTCTCCCTCTCCCTCTCCCTCTCTTTTTGTCTCCCTCTACCCCTCCCTCTTCCTCTCTTTCAGTCCCTCTCCCTCTCTCTCTCTCCCTCTCTTTTTGATGTTTGCAAAGACCCTCCACTTGAATTGTAATTCTGACAGTATTATGCAGTATGCTGTTGGGTGGCATAGATTTAAAATCACAAAGATATATAAATTTGTCCTTCATACACCATAGAGAGCCATCAATTCAAATGTTCAAATGTTTAAACACAATGAATGAAACATCGCATTGTATTATTTGTTCTGTTCATACATCTAACAATGCCCCATGGCCAAGTGGTTTGTTGAAGCACTGAGAATCCAAACACTTAATCTCAAATCTTTGGGACAAAAAATATGATCCCCTGCCATCATGTCTCTACTATTTCAAGAGTATGTAGGGGACAACAATTCTTACAAAGGATGTTTGTCTCATCCCTATATCTAACTTTGCGATTGTCAAGTCTAAAATAGTAGTCCTGGGGAGGGTTTGTTGTTGCGAGCTGCATTTCTTCTGATGAACCGCATGGTCCATGCCTCCTCCAATTCCAACATTAGATCAGGTTATCTTTGCCGAGAAATAAATACTTCAACAATGGGACTGTGAGTCCCATCACGCAAATCATCATCCATCGCTTCCCATTGTAGATTTTTCCATCTAAACCTTCTATATGTGAAAGACATGCAAAGATTTTTCCTTCCAATGAAATACCTACCCTAATACCTATCTTGTAACATTATAATTTTTTATACAAACAAGAATTTTTAGACATGCTTATCGGAATGTCACATCTGAAGTGTTCAGTCGACATTGTACCAAGTCTTCACTATGACATGTTCTTATTGTCCATCCATTGTCAAATAATTCAGATAGGTGTCCAATTCTAAGCTCTTGCAAGTATATGTAATCTTTGTTTTTTTGAATTGCCTACAACCAGCAAAGAAATCAACAAAACATGGAAATGGAAGAAACCAACTGAGCCTAGCATTTCTTCCACCTGTAGTTGGCTTCATAGCATTTCTCACAGCATTGAACATTCTATTTCTATATGATTCGCTAATCTCTATGCTTGGAATTGGCCACTCTGGACTGTCAAAAGAAGGCAAGCAAAGCGGTTCTAATCTTCCATACTGGCCTTTTTGATTTGGCACTATGAACATTGAGTCATAAAAGAAGGTCCCTTCCTTCTTCAATTCTGATGGTGTGCGACCTTCGTACTGAAGACTCCCAATCTCAGCATGGAGGACATGCAACGCCCTAGTTATGCATGCTGTCAGCTCCCACTCTTTGTAATAAGTAGATGGATACAAATCCATAAAACAAATGCAAGACATAAGAAAGTCCCCAAACAAATGCAAATACTTTGAAGCATGACACTAGTACACATTGTAATACTTACAATTGGGCCTATGATATGGAAGGCCTGCATGTGGATGCACGTATATGTCTGCATGGGTTAAGACGTGTTGAATATATACCCGCGTTACTATTTTGCTGTTGGGAGACATTTCAAAATCTAATATCCTCCCCTTCTAATGTTTGTTTATGTCCATTGCATCTTTCCGAGCCACTTTATAGCACCCACGAGTACTGGATTGCATTTTTATCCATGAATATTTTCTGTAGAGTTGAGGAATCCATCCCCCATGCTCATCCAAGTGATGTTCTTCCGTGTAATAGATTGTAAACTACCTCAATATCTATCATTTTTCAGCTCCATAGTCCCTGTTCCTAGTTCCATATGATGAACAATAGCTTTCTTCCTCTCTCATTCCACCCATAAACAAACATAGTAATCATTCCTCAGAACTCTCTCTCTCTCTTTCTCCCCCCTGGTATCTGCCTCAAATAATTCAAAAATATAGCATCTCAAAATATTATCTCTGTCCCCCCCCATCTCTCTCTCTCTCTCTCTCTCCTTAGGATCTGCCTTCAAATAATTCAAAAACATAGCAGCTTGAAATTATAATCTCTCTCTCTCTCTCTCTCTCTCTCTCTCCCTCTCTCCCTCTCTCCCTCTCTCTCTCTACCAGAGATGAAACAAATGTCGAAATAATCTTAATATCATCAACCTCTATCTCCTTTCCCTCTCTACCTTTTGCAACAAACATATAGACTACTTCTAAGACAAAGAGACAACTTTCAAAGCGAAATAACTTCATTACCTTGAAACTATGTGTCCCTTCTTCTGAAGTTGATTCTCTAACACCCTTTTTTTGTACTCGTTCAAAGAATGCCTCAAATAATTCAAAAACATAATAGCTCAAAATTATAATTTCTCTCTCTCTCTCTCTCTCTCTCTCTCTCTCTCTCTCTCCCTCCATGGTATCTCTCTCTCCCTCTCTCTGTCCCTCCTATACTAGAGAAGAAACAAATGTCAAAATAATCTTATGGCTCTAAATATCATCAACCTCTATCTCCTCTTCCTCTCTACCTTTTGCAACAAACATATAGACGACTTATGAGATAAAAACGTAATAAAGAGACAACTTTCAAAGAAAAATCACTTCATCACCTTGAAACTATGTGTCCTTTCTTCTGAAGTTGATTCTTTATACTCCAATAAGGTAGAGAAAGAGGAAAAAATGATACTCCTTCAAAGAAGAATTAAGTTGTACCTTTGGTTTCTAAGAAGAGAGTAGCAATGTACGAATGAATGGAAGTAATAACAAAATAGGAGGATAAATAGAGCTTGGGTAGAAGTTTTCTCTGAGAGATTTTTGCAGGTATAAGAAAAACGTGAACAAAGAGGAGGGAAAGTGACTAATAAAGAGTAGATTGAAACAAGAAGCTTGGACGAAAGTTTTCTCTAAGAGATTGTTGCATGTGTAAGAAAAACATGCACAAAGAGGAGGAAAAATGACTAATCAAGAGTAGAACAGAAATGGTTTGAAACAAGGTGCTACAAGATGGCAGGAATGCATTTTTGGAGTGCATGGAGGAGGTGAAACATTTTGGAAGAGAGAGAACAGTGAGAGAGTTGGTTTGGAAGTCAAAGTTTGTTGAACTAGAAGGAAAACGTGAGCATAGTTCTAGTTGGGTCTAGTTTGGATGGGAGGAAAACAAGGAGGCCTGACATGGTCAGGCCATGGGCAATATTTTATTGTGAAGAACCAATGACGTTTTTTGAGGTATTTTGAAAAAAAGATGGAATTTCCCCTAGAATTGAGCAGCCTTTGTTATAGAGAAGTGGCATAATCTCCTTGATGGATTCCATATTCCCTTATCTAGGCCTCTAATAATTTAATGATTCTCTAAAGGGCCCTTTTTGAGTCCAAAATTTTTGTAATGCTCCCTATTTAAGTGCAGTGCAGACACAACTAAGAGCCCATTATGAAATCTAACCCTAAAACACTGAACACCAATCCACCTACTATGAATCTATGGCATACCCAAAAGACTTTGGAATGTTTTTGTTCTATCTGAAAATGATGTTGGATGACCTCCTTGTAGAACAGACTCGGAGAAGAAGGAGGAAAATAGCTACAAGGAGGACATGCTTCGGTAGTGGGTGTATTACTTGGTTTCTTCTATTATTACAAGATGAATGGATTCGTAGATGTGTGGATTCATTATGGGATTTAATAAAACCAACACGGTGGTTGTTGGGATATAATGAAAACAAGCATGGGATTTATATTTTGGGATTTACAAAAATAATTAAAAAAAACCAGTACGGTGGTTGTTTGGGATATACTAAAAAGCATGGGGTTTGTCATTTGGGATTTATAAAAACAAGTGTGATGGTTAGTTTGGGATTTACTAAAAGAAACATAGTCTCAAATACATTTTCCATTTTCTAGGATAAGTGGAATATTGCTTCCTTGCAATGAGACTACATTTTCTCTATCTCACACCACTCCAAAACACCCCAAGATGTGCTCATGCGTGTCTAAATCCAATTTGAAGATACTCTTGCCCTTCTTTCATTCTGGCACAAGTTGCATCTAGAGCTTAATAGCTCTTACTAGATGAGAGTACACAAATGTTTGAGGACTCTTATGTAGCAGTTCATAATTGTGGCCTCTCTTGGATCTTGTTTTGTACCAAAAATCTTCGACTACTACATCCTACTTCTCATAGGTTGTTCCCAAATTATCCTTAAATGCTTCCTCAACCTTGTGCTTAGGTTTTGTGCACTGCAACACAAATTATTGGTCATCTTCCTCATTCTCCCCAGAGACAGCAACAACTACAAAGTTATCCCCCTCTTCTAGATAGTCAGTGAGGTCATCGAAACTCTCCCCAAACTGTGGTGAGTCATTTTTCACTCCATTTGAACGTTAAACTTGCTCCCATGTCTTCACAATTGCAATGTTCTCACAATCATCATGATCCCCTATGATGCATGCGCTACAAAAACAAGAAAGTTTTCTTGTTTTAATCAATTGGTTGTTTGAAAAGACCCACATGCTGTGCAGACCAAGAACTCTTTTAATTTTCTTGCAATTGTGCCGGCTTCTCCTTTGCACTTCATCCAATTTCACTTCATGGAACACTCTATGTACTACACTATTCTTAAGGCTTTGTTTACTATATGTTGAATGCATGCATGTGGAGAGGTTGGTTGTAAGCCATGTTACAGCATCATGGGCATCATTGAGTTTTTCTTGAGGGCATGTTAATTGGTGTTTAAATAGAGCTTGCTTAATAATAGCACCGCAACCATCATGTTCACCCTTGCCATGGCTAGACCCAAAGAAATTCCACATCATGTCTAGTTCGGTCAAGGATTAGAACCTTGAGACAAAGTAGAATCCACGAGCTGATGTAAATTGAGAGCTAGCACCATCTAACCACACCCAATGTTGTTTTATATTTTTTGCAAAGGGATTTTCCTTTTTTTAGCCATTCCCAATGCAATAGAAAAGCATGATGTACAAATAAGGTGTCATGTTCCCTATAATATAAATGTAGAAATGGTATGTGTGTTGCATGAACTTGGACTCCTGTGAGTTAGCAACAAGTAGATTGGCATCAGGCATAGAAGAATCAAGCAAATGACTGTATGTGATATGCACAAGAATTGTTATCTGATTGTTGTACCAATGAGAACTTTATATCTCATCTTCTTCTTGAAATGAATAGTTTTTAACAAAGTCTATGACAAAGACAATAGTGTCATGGGAAAAATTGGCAAGGCACATTCTGAACTGCTTATCCTGCTAGCTGGCCATGAAATTGTAAGCACATATTTTGGGATGGATTGAACAACGGGACCTATAAGCTCCCTTGGACAAGTGCTCGTATATGACAGTAGCCATCTCTTTTTATCGGATCCTTCAACATTGACATTTTCAAATCTCCTCCATTTTAGAGCAACATGGTTGTCTTCCCTCATTTCATTTGGATAGACATGAAATGTCTTCTTCTTCAACTTCAGACTGCAATGCTGTGCCATGAAATGTCTTCTTCCCTCATTTCATTTAGATAGACATGAAATGTCTTCTTCTTTAGCTTCAGACTGCAATGCTTGCGTGTGCCACAAATGCATTCAATGCGGTGCCACTCACGGTCTCCCTTTGGACAAACCATTGGCTCCCACAGAGACCTTAGGCTACAAAATCTGCTCTCCCTTGCAACACATGATGAGGATCCATGTGGCCTATAGACTGCACATTCATCGGGGAGGCATGGACATAGATCCCCATGGAGCAATGCTTCAACACAACCAGATCTCAAGTCATTCATAGCTTGCCGAGCTAGGTCAAAGTCTATGTGTGTTTTGCAACAACAAACATTCTTGTCTTTGAGTTTCCTGATGTACCAGGTCTTCCAATGCTCAAAGCTCCTCTGCCCAATTGAAATGTCTAGATTCTGATCCATAACTTGAGATACAACTCCGTCTTTCGACCCAACATGCCGGAGCAATAGAACAATGAGCCACCTTTTTGCACTATTAAAACAAGACAAAACACAGTCTAATTAAAGTATACAATGAAGCAAAATAATTTTCAACCATCGTGCTGGTTTAGGACAGTCACAATTTCAACTACCGGGCTAGTTTAGGACAATCACAATTTCAATCATCGGGATGGTTTAGGACACGTTTAGGAAAGTCAATCACCAAGTTGGTTTAGGACACATTTAGGACAGTCACAATTAAGGGCATTGTCACAATTTAAACCACCGACGGGCTAGTTTAGCTTGACGGTCTCAACTTCACATATTAGACAATAACAAGTATATCGTTTTTCATTTTTGAATTTCACAATTATAAAATAACAATATATTGCTTTTCATTTCTGAATTTCACAATTTCAATCACAATTTATGTCATTAACTGCTTGCTATTTGTCTCGAACTGTTTGTCTTGAACTAGCACACTGCACTAGTTTAGGACAATCACATTAGGTCCAAGCCATCTTGGTCTAGAAATAGTGGTATATGACCCGAATAGCAGGAAATTAAATTTAATGAATTTAAGTACTAAGAAACACAATAATTTTGACCACCAAGCTGGTCAATAACTGATGTCTATTCAACCATGCTAGTTCAAGACAGTCACATAGCTGGTGATTGAGCTGAAGTAGCCACAGTTGCTTGATGTTCCAACCACTAGGCTAGTTTAGTAAAATAACAATATATTGCTATTCTATTGCGAAATATATTGCTGTTAATTTTTGCTCAACCGCGCCACCGGGCTGGACAACAACTAATGTCTGTTTGACCACACTGGTTTAGGACAATCATAACTGGCGATTGGGCTGAACCAACCTACGGTTGCATGATGTTCCAACCACCGGGCTAGTTTAGGACAATCACATTTGGTCCAAGCCTGCTGGTTTAAGAAATGAAACAAGTAAACTATCCCAAAGCTCAATCACAAACAACCATAGGGTTGGTTTAGGTACCACTGACCTGCGTTGTATCTAGCATGTGTATGATGTGCTTCTCAAACACCTTGCGTCCCATCCGCTTTTTAGAGATATCATTTCTATTTGGAGAACTCTCATATGTTTGTGCCAAAACATCATCACTATAGCAATGACTTCTGCACTTAGGTTGTCTCTCCTTTTCTTCTGCTCTATTGAAGCCCACAGACTTCTCGGATTGGGATGATCATGCATTGCTTTTGCTCTACATTCAACCATTGGAGCCACGTTGGTCCTTCTGATTAACAACATCTTTGACATTGTGTGCCCAAAGTTTTTCTCCTTTGTTTCAGGGGACACCAACATAGCTAATGTCGCCCTCTTTGCAGCTAGTTGGTCTAAGCTATGAACCCCTTTCACTTTTTGTAGGCCATTTCTTAGGTTAGAGAGCATTGCCACTTGGGAATGCATCTCCCAAGGTGTTGGTAGGGTTGTTACTGTATAAACTTTAGGGTGCAGGATAAAGCTTGTGAAGACTTGAGACTGGTAATCACTTGAATGGCCTGATGTTGCTGACTTGAATGCTCCTACCAATTGTGACACCACAGCTCATGTTCTTTGCTTCGATGGCAATGATCGAATGCATGCATTTGCAAAACTACATCCTGGTACTACTCTGCAAGGAGTCTTCTTTCTTCTCATTATTTCTCGCTTTGCAGATTTTGCAAAAGTGTTTTTTGTTTGCCATTTCGATACCGTGCCAGTGCTTTCCTTGACCCACAATCTGTTCCTTGTGCCTTGACCTGGCTTTTCAACTTCCTATCTCGCAGCCTCTATCTGCTTCTCTTGCAAGCCATGGCAAGCTGCATGTTGCCATTGATGCCATGGCCACGATCAGTTTAAAATAGACCCAGAGAATCTAGTTGGTGAGGCAAGCAAAGAATAGAAGACAACGTATGCAAAAGAAGACAATGGCAAACCAAAGTTTGCGCAAGATCACATCGAGGTGCATGCGGGTTGCAAGGTGTTTGCAGGGTGAGGGGAGGTTGCAGGTACTTAATCTTCCAAGATTTGATGGGCGGGAGATGTTTCAACATTCATGGGAGTAGCGAAATTTTCAGCCGTCGGTTTTCCCCCCTCTGACAATACACGTCAGTAGAATTGGATATCTCAAACAAGTGCAATGTGGCCTAAAATGCTTCAAAACACAAATAGGCCAAAGGGCATGCTATCGGGTTTGATGCTGTGTATTATGAAATGCAATGACCTTTGGCATGCTTATGAGCCATATAGCAAGCAAGTGCATGGAAAAAGAAACAATTCAAAATTATAAATAGTATTGGATTTATTAAAAGATCTTTGTGTTAGATATCAATGCTCCACTCTCGTGTAACTACGTGGGAACTAGCTAACTCTACTTGTAAGCCCCCCATATGAGGAGAAGGCATTTGAGTAGCTCAGTTATCCGGTAGGTCCTAGTTTGGACACCAGATGGGGGCCATGTGTGGCCTGATGGCTGGATGGCTTCAGATAGAGTTGGCACACCGCCAACTAGGCTACATGCAAGTGCGGGAAGGCATCCTATGACTGACCGCATTGAGGGTAGATGGAGCATTTCCCGAGGCAGCCCACTCTCGATTTGCGGGGCCCGTTTGGAGCCTCAAATGATCCCGGAGACCGAACGGTGTCTGTAGGTTAGTTGCTCTATTTTGCGCACCGGTTCTATCGTGTGGTCGGTGGCCTATTTCAGGACCGACCCCCAGTCGACCATTTTGGGCAGACTGGGTCGGTCACCCAATTGGCTCTAACCGACTACTTGTGGTGGCTATATAAGAGCAAGCCCGTGAAGCCCATTTCATCACTGGCTACAGCAAGGTTGATTCCTTAGCATCCAGCCTCGGTTTCTATTGTTTCCAGCATGCCATCGAAGCTTCTTTCATAGGAGCGCACGGGTGGGAGGCAGCGCCATCTATTGTATCAGTTTTACAGTAATCAAATTTTTGATTCTCCATACTATTTGTTTTCTCTCTTGCGTACGAGATCCTGTTATCTGTTGAGCATAGACATATTGTTTTCTTACACTTTGCACATGCACAAATTGCACTTTTTCAACTTCTTCCATTTTAGGGTGAATTTAGATACCAATACCAACAATTCTCAATGTTTTAAGACCACCATGCAATAGTCCCACTAGTTTGGATTTTGAATTTTCAATCTATTTTGGTTTTCAACAAATTAAAAAAAAGTTATGGAGTGTGCCCTCAAATGGGTATGCATTACTTTAGCACAACATTGGAGGCCCATTAACCCATGCCTAATGTTCTCATTTGTTAAATTACATGGTGAAGCGGAACAGAAACTCAACAAAGAATAGAGAATATGCAGCAAACTGGAGATTAACAAATTTTCCTTCAATACTGATGTAGTACAGATGATGGCTCCGTCCACCCATGCACTCCCACCGTGGAGCTTAGATGGCGATCTAGACAGATACTAGGTGAAGAGCTACTAGCTAGAAGATCTTTGCCGGAAGATCTGATCTGGTACAATGGACTAAGGAGGTTGCCTCTTTATAGATATGAGGGCGGTAGTTGGATCAACGTAGTCGGTGGAACCGACCAGTCAACCTAGTCAGTGAAGCCGACCAGTCAACCTAATCAGTGGAACCGACTAGTCGTCCATGGAATATTCAAGGAATATTCCCTATACCATCACCCCCGAACCCCCACCAGGGGGACCAGCTATGGCCCCCAGGGGTGTTGAGATATCGAGCTCCACTCGTGATATGCTAGGGTGATCATTGTGCATTTATGTCACCGACTTGTTAGTTGTAGATGCGGTTGGTACACCGCCCATGAATAATAGCTGGATGACAGCTATCTTTATGTACTCTAGTTAGTGGCTTAGTTAGTATGCCACCTTAGTTAGCTGAGTTTGGTTTGAGACCCACATATAGGGTTCACCTATTCTTTTGTACTAAGAGAGTTCTTTTGGCTTTCACAACTAAGAAGAGGAAAACTGTTTTCAACCTCCACCTTTGTGTATATTCCCCCATTGTGTATGTGAGAAAGCCGCAAGTGAGACTCCTTCCTTCTCTCCCACTCTCTTCACATGGTATCAGAGCTCGGTTCGTGGTAAAGAGCTCAAGAAAGCAAACCAAGTTCGTGGTGTCCTAGTAAGAGGATCAGTGTTGCTTTCCTTTTTTTTCAAGTTTGGGAGCAAATCTTTGCAGGTAGCACAGCCGAAAAGTGCAAGAGTGCACTGTCAGATTGGGACGCCCTTTGCAGTGTGGTGAGAGGGCAGTACATGCTACGGGAAAGGGCTAAGCCCTAGGTGAAATTATTTTTTTCATTCAAGGCCATTTCGGGGCCCGTTTTGGTGGCGAAAGTTTTTCACAGGCACTCAAAAAAGTGCCCTGTTTTTGCTGTGCGACCACTGTTCTGTAGGTCGATGAAAAGTTATTGCAGAAATTACATCGTATGCCTGTGCGCAGAGATATTGGAGTGACAAAATCATTCTTATTGCTGTTGATGCATAATCGTCACTAAGAAGTGACTGTGTGGTCAAATACCACTTTCGTCAGTTTTGCAGATTTGCCCTTGTGAGGCAGAAGTTGTGTTTTTTTGCAGTGACAGAATATTTCATAGTGTTCTATAATGGCGTTTGATGCTCTTTCATAGATTGTCACTGAAAAGCTTGACAAGAACAACTTTCAAGCATGGAAGTTTAGAATGACGAATTTCCTTAAGGGAAAAGGCTATTGGGAGTTCATTACTAGAGCTGAACAAGAACCAGTTATTCTTAATGTTCCCAATCAACAGGAGTTGCAGGCATTTAAAGGCTAGCATGAGAGAGCCAGAAAATTTATGTACTAGCTGTCTATCAGTATTTCAGATTCTATGATTGTGCATATTCAGGATGCAAGCACACCGAAGGAGGCGTGGGATACTTTGACAAAAATGTATAGCACAAATACGCAAGCCAGGAAAATGCAGCTCAAGTAGGAGTTGTATAATGTGCAGAGAGAAAATATGAGCATCAATGACTACCACATGAAGGTGAAGAAGATTGCAGATGCACTTGCTTCCATTGAGTCGCCAGTGGAAGATGATGATTTAGTTTCTGTGACTTTGAATGGTCTAGGAAAGGATTATGCACAATTTCGGACATCCATTGCCGTCCGTGAGAATTTTCCTGATTTTGGGGAGTTGATTGCTCTTCTAATTTCTATAGAGCAGAGAAATGGTGGTGCATCTTCTTCAGGAGGAACTTCAAAAGAAGCTATCTTCTACTCAAATGCTGGAAGAGGTAGAGGTAGAGGTAGAGCAGGCCGATTTGGAGGCCGTGGCAGAAATCAGATTATACAGCAAATTCAAGAAAACCAATCCTATGGAGGAGGACATGGTAACTTTAGAGGCAGGGGGAGCCAAAGAGTTCGTGGTGGATGGCAGAGAGGCCAAAATGCAAACAACAATGTTGAATGCTACTACTATGGTAAAATGGGTCATATGGTTAAAGACTGCTATAAAAAGCAGAATGACATCATGATTGGAAAATTGGAGCAAGGAAATTATGCATCCTCTAGTAGACAGGGTGATGACAGAAATAAGCATTTGTTTATGGTGTAGCACATGACCAATTCTGTGACAAGTGCAAAAGAAAGCAATGATGTGTGGTATGTTGACTCAGGTGCGTCAAACCACATGACAATTCATGCAAAATGGATGCAAGATGCAAGGAAAATGGAAAGAGCAGGATTTGTGGAGACTGGTGATGATACGCTACATCCTATTGTGCAGATTGGTAAAATTCCTTTGTCTATGCAGGATGGGAAAAAGAAATGCCGAGGAAATACCTGTCTGATGTATTTCATGTCCCGAATATCACCAAGAACCTAGTCTATGTTGGTCAAATGGTTGAGCAGGGCTTGCAGGTTAGATTTAATCCTCATGGATGCTTTGTTGAGGATATGAAAAATAAAGGTCGCTTGATAGTAAAAGGGAAGAAGAAGGGCAGGATGTTTACGTTAGATGTGGACATGCCTAAATTGAGTGCAGCAATGTTTGCACATGGGACTGGTGTAGTTGCAAATATTGATATCTAGCATAAACGCATTGGTCATGTTAATGTACAGCGACTTAAATTAATGTAGGCCCAAAATATTATTGTAGGATTGCCTAAGTTCAAGGTTGCAGAAATGCATAAGTTATGTGAAGCCTGTCAATTTGGAAAACAGGCAAGGAAACCATTTTCTAGACATGTTCAAGAGAGTAAGAGGCCATTGGAATTAATCCACTCTGATGTGTGGACTACTAAAGCTGCATCTATTGGAGGCTGTCATTATTTTGTCACTTTTATTTATGACTATAGCAGAAAAGTTTGGGTGTATTTTATGAAAAAGAAAAGTGAAGTGTTTGGGCATTTCGAAGCTTTAAAGCTATGGTTGAAAAAGAAACAGGCCTGTAAATAAAATGCCTAAGGTCAGATGGAGGGGGAGAGTACCTCTCAAATGAGTTTGCAAGTTTCTTGCAGGAGCATGGCATAAAGCAACAATATTCATGCAATCATACCCCACAGCAAAATGGACTTGCAGAAAGGAAAAACATGCATATTGGAGAAGTACCTCGTGCCATGCTCAACGGAAAAGGCCTGCCAGATTATTATTGGGCTGAAGAAGTTGCTATAGCAATCTACATAATGAACAGGACTCCCACTGCAACAATACATGGCATGACACCAGAGGAGAGGTATACTGGTAGGAAACTAGATATTTCTCATTTGAAAGTTTTTGGTTGCATTGCCTATGTTCATGTGCTAGATGAGTTGAGATCCAAGTTGGATCCAAAAGCTGAGAAGTGCATCTTTATTGGTTATTCTCTGTAGCAAAAAGGGTATAGAGGCTATAACCCTTCTACTCGAAAGTTTACAGTGAGTAGAGATGTTGTTTTTGATGAGATGAGCAGCTGGTATAAACCAGTGAATGTGATTGATGATGTAGATGCACAAAATGGTAATGCTACACAGAATTCACAGCAGCAATCACAAAATATTAGTGGACCTGCAATGTCCTCTAGCAATGGTTCACATACTTCGCCAGGGACAGGCAGATTGAGATCAAGAGGATCTCCTCAAAGCAATGCAGATAGTGGTATGAAAGTATCACAAAAAGAAAAAGAGAAAGTAGATCAGCCCATGGTTGATGTGAATGCAGGTCACTCTTATGTGGATGGTGAATCCAATGGCTCTGAACAGAGCCTTGATGATGAGTTGGGTATTCCTTCTGTTGTTACACCTAGAGTAAGGAAGATAAGGGATGTTTTGAGAGCACCTGGTAGTGAGCCTATTTTGTGTAGGTCTACCAGAGCTAGGTATCTTGTGGATAGGCTGAAATATGATGGATTTACAGCCATTCACTATGCCTATATGGTCAAAGTGATACATGAACTAGAACCCACTTCTTTTGAGCAAGCCATGGGAAAAGAAAAATGGGAGAAAGCCATGGATGAAGAAATGGATGCCTTGGAAGCAAATGCTACATGGGAATTGGTGCCTTTGCTAAATACTCTTATGAAATTGGCTGCAAGTGGGTTTATAAGGTGAAGCACAATGCAGATGGTTCTGTGAACAGATACAAGGCAAGATTAGTTGTTAAGGGGTATGCAGAGACATATGGCATTGATTATGAAGAAACATTTAGTCCGGTTGCAAGGATGGCAACCGTAAGAGCAGTCATTACTATGGCTGCATCAAAGGGATGATCTTTCCATCAGATGGATGTAAAGAATGCTTTCTTGCATGGTGATTTGCAAGAAGAGGTCTATATGGAGCAGGCACCAGGTTATGGTCATGCTGTTCATCTTGAGTTTGTTTGCAGGGTGAAGAAAGCCTTGTATGGCTTGAAGCAAGCACCCAAAGCATGGTCTGACAAGATAGGATAGTATCTTGTCACTATTGGCTTTCAGATTTCCAAGAAAAATTTTTCACTTTATGTGAGAAAAACAGAGAAAGGCATTATGCTGCTTGTCATTTATGTTGATGATTTGATCATCACAGGTGATAGTGATGAAGATATCCTTCATGTGAAAATGCTATTGAAGCAAAAGTTTGAGATGAAGGATTTGGGAGAGCTGTTACTTCTTGGGCATTGAGGTGATTAGATCCACAAGTGGGATATGGCTCTTGCAGAAGCAGTATGGATTGGACATGCTGTCCAAATATGGGATGATAGGCTGTAAGCCTATTTTAGTTCCTTTGGAGCAAAATGTGAAGTTGAGCGAAGATGCAGGTGAGCTTCTGGAAGACCCTACTGTGTACAGATGCATAGTAGGAAGTTTGATTTATATGACTATTACTAGGCCATATTTGAGCTATGCTATTGGGTTGGTAAGTCAATTTATGCAGGCTCCAAGGAAACCACATTTGGGTGCGGCTAGATGCATACTGAGGTATGTGAAGTACACATTGTATTATGGACTATTTTATGAGACTGGGGTTCAGATACAGTTGCATGGATACACTGATGCTGATTGGACTGGTAGTATTTCTGATAGATGATCTACAAGTGGATATATGTTCTCTTTTGGGAGTGCTGCAGTCACTTCGAGCAGCAAGAAACAACCTACAGTTTCCTTGTTGAGCACAGAGGCTAAGTACAGGGGTGCTGCAATGGTTGCATGTGAGGTAGCTTGGTTGCATAAGTTACTTTATGATATGCATTAGTCTACAGATGGGCCAGTTGTCATTTATTGTGACAACATGAGTAGTATACACTTGGCAAATAACCCAGTCTATCATGCTAGAACAAAGCACATTGAGGTGCATTATCACTATGTGCGAGAGACGGTTCTAGTAGGTTTTATTGATCTAGTTTATGTCAGCACAGAGGATCAGGTAGCTGACATATTCATGAAGGCATTGGGTGCAGAGAAGTTGCGCAAGTTCAGAGACCTGCTTGGTGTGCAAGAATTAGGATGAGCTCAAGGGGGAGTGTTGAGATATCAAGCTCCACTCGTGATATGCCAAGGTGACCGTTGTGCATTTATGTTACCGACCTATTAGCTGTAGATGTGGTTGGTACACCACCCATGAATAATAGCTGGATGACAGCTATCTTTATGTACTCTAGTTAGTGGCTCACTTAGTATGCCACCTTAGTTAGCTGAGTTTGGTTTGAGACCCACATATAGGGTTCATCGATTCTTTTATACTAAGAGAGTTCTTTTGTCTTTCACAACTAAGAAGAGGAAAACTGTTTTCAACCTCCACCTTTGTGTATATTCCCCCATTGTGTATGTGAGAAAGCCGCAAGTGAGACTCCTTCCTTCTCTCCCACTCTCTTCACAAGGCCCCAGCAAGAATAAGGGGCTCCCACACAATCACCTTTCTACCATCAACAATCTCTTTGATAGACCTCATCTGACATGCAAGTCAGGATCCATCCAATGTCTCGTGCTCACACATGGCTTCTCCTCATATGGGGGCCTTACAACTTGAGCACCTTGGACCATGGTGGTTACCTGGAGGGTGGGGCATTGAGCACTTGTCCCAATGCCGAGTCTCTGAAGATGACCCTGAAGCCGATCTGGTTTGGCAGTCTAGCACCTTTCAACATACACCTCCCCATCTCCACAGTGGTCCGCATTTGGCATTCAACAATTGAATCCATCCGATCTGATTTTCTTCACTTTTCTCCCTGTTTCATTTTCAACAAGCTGTAGCCATTCTTTCAATTTATCAAAAGTTGGAGCCTTTTCGCGAAGAAAGTAAACCCACATCTTCCTACTATAGTCGTCGACAATCAATAAAAAATAGGAAGATCCCCCCAAGGTCTGTGTAGGCATCTTACCGCACAAGTCAACATGCACCAACTCTAGAGGAACGTTTGCTCTATTCTTGCTTTCTTGTGGGAATGCCTTTCTCTGTTGCTTGCCCATCATGCAAGCTTCACATGGTTCTTTGATTTCTACTACTGTAGGTAAGTGAGCAACCATACCTTGCTTTTGCATCTCCTTCAACACTGCAAATCTGATGTGGCTGAATCTTTCGTGCCAAAGTCTGCTTGTGCCCACTCCAGTGGTGGCTATAAGAGCACTTAGCTCATAGAGGTTGTTCCTCCTTACTCCTGTGCCAACAAGATTGCCTACACTATCCAAAATTTTTGCTCCTCTATTGTTGAACCTCACCTCATGGTCAAGGTCAGTTATGGAAGCAACTGATAGTAGATTTCTCTTGATTTGTGGAGCATATAGCACATTAGATAGTTTCTTAACATCTCCATTTACAGAAACAAATGAGACCGTACATGTACCCTCAATAGGGCATTTTGCATTATTTCCAACCGTCACAGTGATGGGTTCCTGTAGAGGTTGCATGGAACAATATAGACCCTTCTTGTAGGTCATGTGATGGGAGGCACCACTATCCAACACCCATGAATCAGTGGTTGACGCTTCTTGAACTGAGGAACACCCTTCCTCAATCGCCAGAAATAAATCCAACTCTGTTTCATTGTGTTAGCTGTCTCTTTCCCCTTATCTGTCTTCTTCAGGGTACCATTCTTTTCATTAGCTTTCTTGACCTGGCAATGTGCAATCACATGGCCCTTCTTCTTGCAGTAGAAGCATTCTCCTTGAAACTTCTTCTTGCCGCCCTTCTTCTTTTTGTCACCACTAGTAGAGGACTCACCTTTGGTGGAGGAACCACCTTTGCCTTTCGCAGTGGCAGAGAATGCAGCATCCCCATTGCCACCTCCATCTTGAGCTTTAAGCCTCAATTCCTCCTCCATAAGCAAAGCATAGAACTACTCAAATGACAATGGTTGGGGTCTCACCTAAGTGTTAAGCATTGTTACCAGTCCATCAAACCTTGGTGGACATATCCGGAGACACGCTCGAGCTAGCTCTTTGCTAGTCTTTTGTATCCCAGTGCCAGCCATCTGGTCATGCAGATTTTTGATTCGGGTGATGAACACCTCTGCTATCTCTCCTTCATTAAACTTCTCAGCTGCAATCTGATTCTCCAGGTTTTGGATCCTTGTCTGATTCCGCGTCTCATACTGATTCTTCAATATGTTGCAGGCCACAGTTGCCTTAGATGTATGTTGAATCAAGGTCAAAACACTATCAGTAGTACTTGTAACCAAGGCACATAGAGCATCTATGTTCCTGCGTTTCCAAGCTCGTAGAAGGTCGACATTAGGAGGTATCGTACTCCCCGGATTTGCTAGGTCGGGGGTTCCTTGTGGTTCTCGATCAGTCCCCGATACTATCTCCAGAAGCTCATATGAATCCAGAATAGCAGTAATTTTAAACTTCCATAGAGAGTAGTTCATACCATCTAGCTTGCCTCTAGCTTGCCTTCAGTGAAGGTTGGTGGGCGAATCCTCAATGCCTGGATTGTTGGTGCAGCAGCAGTTACTGAACTCGAACTGCTTCCTATTGAGCTGCTTCCTATTGCCATGACTCCGTATGCTGTTGAAGCCCTCGCCTCTCTTCTATTCTTCAATCCTTAGAGTCACTTGGACTTTGATACCATGTTAAATTACATGGCGCAGCGGAATAGAAACTGAACAAAGAATAGAGAGTACACAGCGAACTAGAGATGAACAAACATTTCCTTCAATACTGATGTAGTACAAATCATGGCTCCGTCCACCCGTGCGCTCCCACAGTGGAGCTTAGATGGCGATCTAGACATATACTAGGTGAAGAGCTACTAGCTAGAAGATCTCTACTGGAAGATCTGATCTAGTACAATGGACTGGGGAGGTTGCCTCTTTATAGCTATGAGGGTGGTAGTTAGTCGATGGAACCAACCAGTCAACCTAGTCGGTGAAGCCAACCAATCAACCTAGTTGGTGGAACCGACTAGTCGTCCATGGAATATATTTAGGGAATATTCCCTACACCGTCGCCCCCAAACCCCCACTAGGGGGACTAGCTAGCCCCCACGCCCCAACAAGAATAAGGGGCTCCCACACAATCACCTTTCTACCATCAATGGTCTCTTTGATAGTCCTCATCTAACATGCAAGTCAAGATCCAACCATCCATTGTCTCGGGTTCACACATGGCTTCTCCTCATATGGGAGCCTTACAACTTGAGCACCTTGGACCATGGTGGTTACCTGGAGGGTGGGGCATTGAGCATATCTAACATCATTTAAGTTTGTCCTTAGGTTGAGGAGAAGCTCACGTAGTGTACTTTTGAATGATTACTTGGTTTTATGTATGTATAGAACAAAATTTTGATGTTTTTGAATAAAATACTAAATCCTATAGTTTTCAGGATGCATGCTTCACATGCAACATAGCACTTGTAATGATTTAATGGTCTCATTCCAAATCCTTATTCCATAAGTTTTTGCTCTCATGTTCAAGTTTGGAATGTGTACTACAACTTGAAGACAAAGTTTGCCGAATTCCATTGAGCAATGCATAAGTTATGCAGCAAAATTGGCTACACCCAAGCAAACAATGACCCTCTCCCCTTCCCCCTTACCTCTCCCTATCCCCCTTTCCCTTCCTCCCCCTCCCCTCCCCTTCCCCCTTCCTCACCCTCCCCTTCCCTTCCCTTCTCCCTTCCTTTCGTTCCCCTTCCCTTCCCTTCCTTCCCCTCTCTCTCCCTCCCCCCCTTCCCTTCCCCCTTCTTTCCCTTCCCTTCCCTTCCCTTCCTTCCCCTCTCTCTCTCCCCCCCCCTTCCCTTCCCCCTTCCTTCCCTTCCCTTCCCCCTCCCCTCCCCTTTCCCATCCCCTTCCCCCTTCCCTCTCTCTTCCCCCCTCCCTTGTCCTCCCGTTCCCCCTCCCTCTCACTCCCTTTCCCCCTCCCTTCGCTATGTCAACAATCTAATCATGAATCCCATGCTGACATCGATGAGCTAAAAGGCTTGTGGACATGTTTGTGCCATGCATGCAAGTGCAGCATACCCATTACACCATATGTACCAATGACCTTCCATTGATGAACCACGAGAACGTTTATTCCATGTTCAGCATCCTTGTGATGTCATATCTACTCATGAATGACCTACTGTCAAATGAACCAAACCTGTGTCACCATATCAACTAATGATGCTTCACTCACTAGCACTATAAGACACATGCCACTTTCCGACACCAGTACCGATGCTAAATACAAAGAAAATTTTCTTTTAACAAGTGGAAAATGTCATAATTTCCATAGGCATGGACGTCACAAAGATATCGTCGGTGCTGCAGTCGGTGTCACTCTCGATAAAATATGCTCGATAGTGTCGGTGTAGGCATCAGTATATACTAACACTATAGTGTGGGTACATGCATGGGTACATACCCACGTTTTTACAAAAGCTAAAAATAATTTATGTGAGGCTTTTCAAGCCCCCATCCTGCCCCACATAATTTTTTTCCCATTAAAATCATGATTAAATGTTACAAATGCGGAGGTGTACATTACAAATTTGCAAAGAAATCCTACAAAGTAATGGCAATATGCTACAAAATGGCAAATCATCCGAAGTAATGTGCTAATGCACTACAAAATGGCAAAAGTGCCAAACTTCAAAATGGAAAATCCACTGAGGCAATCTACTACAAAAGGGTAGAAGTGTCAAAATACCGAACCACTAAATGTCCTATGCTACTATACTTCTCCTCATCCTCCTTGCCCTCCTCGTCCTCCTTGCCCTACTCACCCTCGGTCTCTCTGCATGCGCCCTCCTCATCCTCCCTACCCTTGGTTGTGAAGATAGTGGGAGAGAAGGAAGGAGTCTCACTTGCGGCTTTCTCACATACACAAGGGGGGAATACACACAAAGGTGGAGGCTGAAAACAGTTTTCCTCTTCTTAGTTGTGAAAGCCAAAGGAACTCTAGTACAAAGAAATAGAAGAACCCTATATGTGGGTCTCAAAACAAACTCAGCTAACTAAGGTGGCATACTAACTGAGCCATGAACTAGAGTACATAAGGATAGCTGTCATCCAGCTATTATTCATGGGCGGTGTACCAACCGCATCTGCAGCTAACAAGTCGATGACATAAATGCACAACAGTCACCCTGGCATATCACGAGTGGAGCTCGATATCTCAACACTCCCCCTCAAGCTCAATCCCAATTCTTGCACACCAAGCAGGTCTCTGAACTTGCGTAGCTTCTCTGCACCCAATGCCTTCGTGAATATGTCAGCTACCTGATCCTCTCATACTGCAATGTGGACTTCACATACCTGAGTATGCGTCTAGCCGCATCCAAATGCGGTTTCCTTGGAGCCTGCATAAACTGACTTACCAATCCAACAGCATAGCTCAAATCTGGCCTGGTAATAGTCATATAAATCAAACTTTGTACTATGCGTTTGTACATAGTAGGGTCTTCCAGAAGCTCACCTGCATCTGCGCTCAGCTTCACATTCTGCTCCAAAGGAACTGAAATAGGCTTACAGCCTGTCATCCCATATTTGGATAGCATGTCCAATCCATACTGCCTCTGCAAGAGCCGTATCCCACTTGGTGATCTAATCACCTCAATGCCCAAGAAATAACGCAGCTCTCCCAAATCCTTCATCTCAAACTTCTGCTTCAATAGCATTTTCACATGAAGGATATCTTCATCACTATCACCTGTGATGATCAAATCATCAACATTTCAAAAGGTAGATATAGATGTTGGTGATGATGTACCTATGGTTGATGTGATCATTGATGGTCAAGTGATTTCTAATGTGTACATTGATGGAGGTGCATCAATTAATGTCACAAGTGAGAAGACCATGATGGATGGTGATTTAAAATACTCTAGTACTACCTCTTCTTATTGCATCAAATTGGTTGACAACCCTAGGGTAAAGACCTTGCGAGTTGTGAAGAATCTAGAAGTGGATGTATGTGGAATTTCTATGCCGACTACTTTTCAGGTGATTCCTACCAAGCCAGATGCACGTGCCTATCCATTGATTTCGGGAAGGCCTTAGCTATGCAAGGTAAAGGCTATTCAAAAGTGGGATACTAGAGAATTGATTTTGTAGGGAAATGATAAGAAGGTGTGCTACAACATTAGAAGCCGCAAAAAGGAAGTTGTTAAGGAGGAGTCTTCAACATCAAAGAGTTCAAGCTCTGACTTAACCGATGAAGAAGAAGAGACAGGGTGTAGCTCCAAGGAGTCTAGCTCAGAGGGTGAGGTGGAAGGAGTGGTCTTTGGTCTTTGTCTTGGTGCTGATCGGGATGAGTCAGGAAGGAACGAGGTGGTGGTGCAAGAAGATCCTATAGAGACACTTCATGTGGAGGATGTGGAGCACACTAGACGATGCCAATGCAATGAAAAGCTTCTTGGTGATTCTCTATCATAGGTAGTGAGAAGCTCCAATACTTGGATATGTTAGATGATTTTCCATGTCTCTTTGTAACAAGCTATTCACAGGTTCGACCAATCTCTCTTGTGGAGCACAAGATTGAGTTGAAGCCAGAAAGCAAGCCAGTTGTGCAACGCTTAAGGCGATTGGGGGTGATCCAAGTTGAGGCACTAAAGAAAGAGGTAGCACAACTACTTGAGGTGGGATTTATCTTTCCTGTTGATGATTCATAATGGATATCTCTTGTAGTTGTCACACCAAAGAAAGGAAATAAGTGGCGGGTTTGTGTGGACTTTTGTCCTTTGAATGCATGCACTAAGAGGGATCATTTTCCTTTGCCATTCCAAGATGAAATACTAGACCAAGTAGCAGGGCATGAGATGTATTCTGTATGTGATGGGTATTCTGGGTACTTTCAAATTCGTATTCAGGAGGAAGATCAAAAGAAAACATCATTTGTCACACCTTGGGGAGTTTTTTCTTATATAGTGATGCCTTTTGGGTTGACCAATGCACCAGCTACATTTCAAAGGTTCATGAGTCAAGTGCTCGAGCCTTACTTGGGAAGTTCATAAGGGTGTTTTTGGATGATTTTTGCATTTATTCTCGGCACATAGATCACATGGAGAAGTTGAAGATGGCCTTAGCTAGGATTAATGAAGCAAAAGGGTGTCTAAATCCTAGCAAGTGTCATTTGGCTCAAACAAAAATAGTCATGTTGGGGCATATTGTGTCTAAAGAAGGCCTGTAAATAGATCGTGACAAGGTTCAAGCAATCATGGCATTGCCAACTCCTGAGAGTGTCACTGGTGTTCGTAGAATTCTAGGAAAGAGTAAGTATTATCAATGCTTTTGTGATGATTTCACAGAGATAGTGCATCCCATGAACTTGTTGACAAGAAATGGAGTTTCTATCCAATGGGGTGTGGAGCAACAAGAACCTTTTCAGTAACTTAAGGAGGCCATGAGTAAAGGCCCAATATTGAAGCCCCCTGATTGGTCTCAAGACTTTTATGTAAATCCAAGTGTATCTTTGCATTCAATTGGTGCTGTATTGCTACAAAAAGGAGAGGCAAGTAGAATGCAACCCATCTATTATGCCAACCGATAGCTTATAGAGGTGGAAACAAGGTATGAAGAAATGGAGTAGCAAGCCCTCTCTTTGGTGTTTTCAGTCAGAATGTTTCGTTCCTATTTATTACCTCGGCCATTTTTCTTCCTTACCTCTCAGTCTGTATTAGAATATCTAGTTCGCAAGCCTAATCCTGGGGGGATATTTGCAAAATGGTTGTCAGAGCATCAAGAGTTCTCTTTCTCTTTTGTCACTAAAAATACCACTAGGTCCATTATGGCAGATTTGCTCACAGGACGGCAGGATCTAAGAGAAGAAAAGAAATATAAGGAGGACATTAATGATGAAAGGGAGACACCACCAACAGCTTTTGTCTTGCATTTTGATGGGGCTTTTAGTCCTTCATGCCAACAAGGGGCCGAGGGGATAGTCTTGATGAATTCTGAAGGTCAAGAGGTGTGGGCAAGAGGGCAAGAGCTTCCAGGTATCACAACTAACAATGCAGCTAAGTATAATGCTTTGATTCTTGGTTTGGAGGGTTGTCTTCAAAGTCAAGTTAAAGAATTGGAAGTAAGAGGAGATTCTCAACTTATTATAAAGCAAATGCAAGGGCATTACAAGACAAGAAGTCCTCATTTGAAGGAGCTTAATTAGAAGGCTATGGCACTATGTAGTCAGTTTGATTTTTGCAAGTTTGTTCATATAAACAAAAAAGAAAATCAAAGGGCAGATGAGTTAGCTACTCAGGCCATTGTAGTACAAGACCGGGGGGTGGTTTCTTTGGTAGACACTGAATGGCCAGAACTGCAAGATGTTCAGCAATATGTGGAAGAAGGCATGTTTCCTCGAGGGTTAACTCCACAACAGAAGCAGAGATTAGTAAGGAAGGCTTGTCCCTATACTATTGTTGATGACATTCTTTTTAAATTGGGAAAAGACAAGGTGCTCCATCGGGTGGTCCATCCCATGGAGACTAGGAGAATCCTAGAAATGTGTCATGAATGCTCCGGTCCTTTTGCTTCAATACCTTCTCTACCATCTTCCTCCTCCCCTTCTCCCATTTTACCAGACTCACTCGCCGTTCACCCCCTTCCCTCAGCGTTACTCCAAAGTATGCCAAAAGTTTGGAAGGTGACAATTGATTCCTAGGCCCTTGAAGCCTATTCCAGCATATGGACCATTTGAGAGGTGGGGGTTGGACTTTGTGGGACCACTCCCTCGCTCATCTTAGGGCAAGAATTATTTATTGGTGGCCATAGATTATGCAACTCAGTGGGCAAAGGACAAGGCCACAGTCAATAGCAAGGCAAGCACAATTGTAAAATTTCTCTTTAATCAAATTTGTTCATGCTTTGGTTGTCCTTTGGAAATTCTCACTGATGGAGGAACCTCTTTTAAGAATGAACTAATTGAAGATGTGGTGCATAAGCTAAAGATAAATCATAGCATGTCCACGCCATACTATCCCCAATGTAATGGCTTAGCTGAGAAAACAAATGGATTGTTGTGCAATTCAATGGGAAAACTTGTAGACACCAAGAAAAGGCATTGGGATAGGCACTTGGCAGAAGTTTTATGGGCTTACAAAACCACACACAAGCTAGCTATTGGGTTTACACCATTCTAACTAGTGTATGGAATAGAAGCCATTTTGCCCATTGAATTGGAGATACATAGTCTTCGCACTGCTGTTGCAAGAAAAGAAGGACAGGAGGATGACTATGCTCAATGCTTGCTACAGCTAGAAGCCTTGGATGAATGCATATTACAGGCCTTACAAAACTTGGAAGCTTCTCAAAAAAGGCGCAAGGCCCGTTTTGACACCAAATTATGGAAGAAGAAAGATATTGCAGAAGGAGATTTGGTCATGAGATTTGATAACCGTCTGGACAAGCGGCTAGATAAAAAGCTTAGCGGCCGATGGGAGGGACCATATCGAGTCAAAAAGAAGTTCACGAATGGAACCTATCAGCTTGAGGATGTTGATGGCATGGTGATACCCAGACGCACCAATGAGTATCACCTTAAATTCTTCTATGCTCAACCACCTTGAGGGCTAGCAGACCCTCTCTGTCATTAGAGAGGATCTTCTGGGGGGGGAAAGATGTGACGCCAAAAATTGATATTTTTTATTTAGCATCGGTATTGTTTTCTTCTATGTTTGATAAGAGTTTGAGTATCAAGTGATAGCCTAGCAGCTCTCACTTATTTCTATTTTCTAAGATATTGTATGGGATTAAGAGGATGAGTGGAATGGATCATTGTAAATACCATAGGTATGAATTATACATACCTTGGTATGGGGTGAGAGTTATTTGTGTATGGGATATTATGGGGTTTTTAGAAAATAAGAAGAGTGAGTCATATAAAGAGGTGGGCTCATGTCCATGTGTTCCAATAATATAAGAGAGGCCACATGCCAAGCGTGTGGAAGGCATGTGGAGGAGTGTGGAGTCAAAAGGAATCCTTCTAGAATTCCCATGTGGAATAAGGAGGATGTGGACATATGGAAAAGAGAGGGTGCCTATGGGCTCCATGTGGGAAGACTCTTGACTTTCTCAATATTTTAAGAGTCTTGAGCATCTTTTGATGGGACACATGGCAAGAGTAGCCAAAAAGGACATGGATGGTGACATACGGGCTTATGTGATTGATGGGGAAAGGAATCTATAGGCAGCAATTGTAAATGGGTGAAGGAGGGTGACAAAATCTCTATAAAAGGAGCCTTCCTCTCCCTTGTTCAACATCTCTTCCACCATTAGGCCTGATGTTGCTGTAGCTCTATTCTCCTCAAGCCTCTTCCCTGAGCCTTCTCTCCCTCTTGTAGATATTCTCTTATGTAGACTCTTGAGTCCATCTCTCTCTATGAGTAGTCTTGGAGCTTCTGCTCCCTCTTGTATGTATGAAACCTCTTCTTCTCCCTTGTGTTTGTAGTATTTTGAGTGTATTTGAGTGGAGTCTTACTCTCATGGCAATGAAAGTCACTTCTTATCATTTTCCTTGAGTCTCCATTCCTATGTTATTTTCTCTCTCTATTCAAGTCTCTAAAGTAGTTTTTGTTCGGCCGCTCACTGTGCACACATGGTCCATCCGTTTCTCGAGCCACCATGCAAGCTTCTTCCTCTCTTTTAGGCAAATTCTAGGGGTATTGGATCGTTGATAATTGTGGAGCCTTGAGGGAGTAGTTGGCTTAGGCGAAATCTGCATGGGCAGATGGCAATTAATATAGCAATTAGAGCCCCTGTTAGTATTTGGCCTATATCTTTCTCCTCAGTGGTCCGATTTCAATAAAACTTATATTAGTACGAAGCTCTCTTTAAGGGTCTCCATCTCATATAATTAGTTTCTTGCATTGGGTCCAAGACAAGAAGTTATGAGTCTTTATGTATGATTGAGTATTTCTATGGCAGTTTTTTACCCCCTTTCAGTAAACTGTCCATATCTCTTCAACTGGTTATCTGTTTTCAATGAAACTTATATCAGCGCGAACATCTCTTTAAGCTCTCCCTTGCGTGTAATTAGTTTCTTACATTGGGTCCAAGACAATAAGTTATGAGTCTCTATGTATGATTGTTTATTTCTATGGCAATTTTTACCCCCTTTCAGTAAGCTGTCCATATCTCTTCAACCGGTTATCTGTTTTTAACGAAACTTATATCAATACAAAGCTCACTTCAAGGCACATCCCGGTATGTACTTTAATTTTTGAAATCAATTTTCTGGTGGAAGCAATAGACCTCTATGTTTTTTAGCAGTTTGTAGAATGATTTTGAGCCATTTCGAGAGGCTTCTGTGAAGGAGGTGCCATGTTTCCCCGGAATTTACCCATCCAGTCAAATCAGCCCCTTCAAGTCCCTAGATATATATCAATTCATGTCATGTTGAGCCAAAAGATCTTCTTCCAACAGTGCATCACTCTTCTCTTTGGCGCCGACTAGCTTGGTGAGATAATGGCCTCTGCGGATCCTTTTCTTCTCCCGATGCTAGACTACAACGTCACTTGGGATGTTACCATATTCATTCTCCTCTAAGGGAAGCAAGGAGAAAGATATGTTGTGGTTTTCTTTGCATTAAAATATTTTCTTGATCTCTCCTTGCAAGTGATAAGGGTCTCTATTATTAAGATTGGGAAGAGCAGGAAGCTAAGAGGTGCGTGAAGTTTCATCACCCCCAACTTCATGTCACAACACCCAAGTGATGACCCCTTGTAAGGGGCTACACGGGACGGCTATCGAGTAGGTAAAGCCGTCGATGTCCCTGATCCACACTCGAGGGGTGTAGGAGAGGGAATAGTTGAGGTTCTCTATATGGGATAGGAGAGAGAAGAATCTCGCTGCCTCCGTGTCACTCATGGATACAACAAACTCATTGGGACTCCTGACGAAGCCATGGATTGCTCATAGCAAAGGAGTTCCTTGAAGGGTAGTCACAGGGGTAGGCCCAAGAGGAGTTGGGCCGTGGGGAGTCCACCCAGGGGTAGTCGTAGGGGTAGGCCCCTTAGGAGTTGGCTGAGTGGAAAGAAAGTCTTTTGGAGAGTACAGCCCATGACCTCTCCTCCTACGAGGGGCCCCATGATCACAGGGTCCATACTCTCTGGACATGCAGACATGTTTGATTTGGGGGGATTGGACAAACACAGACACAAAGAAGAAAACAAACACAAACACAAGAGTGGGTAAGCAACGGAAAGAAAATTTACTTAAAAGACAATTTACTACTTAAAACTCAAGTTCAATTTACTAAAACTATGAAAAGACAATTTACTTAAGACTTCATCATATGTTACCATATATCTCCATAAGTAACATTCACCATATGTATCGAAAAGATTATTCATATACCAAATTATCATATATCTCCATAAGTTACATTCACCATATGTATCCAAAAGAGTATTCATATACCAAATCGAGGTCCAAAAGAGTGTTCAAGTACAAAATTTATATCCAAAATTGAAGGAAAAGAGAGGATGGAAGAGGAAAAGAGAGGATGCATGACGGAAAAGATAGGATGGAAGAGGAAAAGAGAGGGGGAAAAGAGGGAGGAAAAGAGAGGGGAAAGAGAGGGAGCGGAGAAAAGATAGGGGAAAAGAGAGGATGGAAGAGCAAGAGAGAACAAAAAAGGGAAGAGGATTGAAGAGGAAAAGAGAGGGAGGGGAGAAAAGAGAGGATGTAAGAGGAAAAGAGACATCAAAAAAGGGAAGAGGATTAAAGAGGAAAAGAGAGGGGAGAAAGAGGGGGAAAAAGAGAAGAGAGGAAATAAGACAAGAGAGGAGAAGAGATAGGAGAAGAGAGGAAAAGAGAGAAGAAAAGAGAGGGGAAAAGAGAGGAAAAGAGAGGGGAGAAAGAGGAGTGAAGGAAAAGAGAAGAGAGGAGTGAAGGAAAAGAGAGGGGAGAAAGAGGAAAAGAGAGAATTCATGATGGAAAAGAGCGTAGTGAAGGAAAGGAGAGGGGAAAAGAGAGGGAGGGGAGAAAAGAGAGGGGGAAAGAGAGGATGGAAGAGGAAAAGAGACAACAAAAAGGGAAGAGGATTGAAGAGAAAAAGAGAGGGGAAAAGAGGGAGGGAAAAGAGAGGAAAAGAGAGGGGAAAGAGGAAAAAAGAGGGGAAAGAGAGGGACGGAGAAAAGAGAGGGGAAAAGAGAGAATGGAAGAGGAAAAGAGAGGCAAGAAAGAGGGGAAAAAAGAGAAGAGAGGGGAGAACAGAGGAAAAGAGAGAGAAAAAGAGAGGGGAAAAGAGAGGATGAAGAGAAAAAAATAGAGGGGAGAAGGAAAAGAGATGATGGAAGAGGAAAAGAGAGGGGAGAAGATAGAAGAGAGGAGAAGAGTTCCTACGTCCATCATTGTAGCTAGTGCTTATGGCACTAGCTGCAAGCCAATGTATTCATGAAAAGAAATATAGGAAAGAGAGGAAGCACGTTCTCACCTAGAAATTATGTGTCCTAGCACCGGATGATCTTGCTCGGAAGAGGAGGTGTTTCATGTTTATTGCCCTATAAAAGAGATGAAACATACCATTTCAAGAAAACTAATTAGTGAAAGGAGGAGTTTGAAGAAGCAACATTCCAAAGGGTATGGAATGAGCAGACAAAGAGAAGCCTACAAACAAGGAGAAAGCACAAAAATAATAGGTAGAGATTTCATACTCTTCTTAGGAAGGGAAAGTGAAAGTAGAGGAAGGGAAACAAGAGGAGAGGTAGAAAGAAAGACAAAGAATCCAAACAAACTTGAAATAGAAGGGGAAGAGAGGAATTCTTATTAAGCCTTCAGATGGAAAGGGAGTTGCAACAAGTCTTGTAGATGCAAAGGGACAATGTAGGAGAGGATGGAGAGGTGGTAGGAGGAGGGAGGAGGTAGGAGTGAGGAGGCAAGGGTTGCAGGTGATGGCAAGCTAAAAGCGAAAGCGAGGGAGGAGAACGTCAGAAAAATAAAATGCCCACTCACCTCCCAAATTCACCCAAGCCCCCCCAAAAACCCTAAACCCTTAATCCCAGAAAACCCTATTTTGTCGGTATGGGTGTGGGTATATGCTGAACAACCATATGGGTATGGGCATGGGTATGGGTGTGGGTATATACTGAATGACCATATCGACATCCATACCAACGCTCTATTTTTACTGATGTCCATACCAACGCTCTATTTTTACTGATGTCCATACCAGCGCTCTATTTTTATATACCCATAGTCATACCAACGCCTGTACCGATGAATTTTGGGAGCCAAAAACCCATGTTGTTCGTCTGTGTTGCTATTTGAAGGGATTTAGGGGGGATTTAGGCCCCGGGGTGTTTGTTGGAAGAGACGGGATTAGGGGGTTTGAGGGATTTTGGGGTGTTTGGGTGTTTCACTTGACTTGGGGGGATGGTTGTGGATGTGTGTAGGTGGAGACGATGAGTAGTGACAGCTCATCGGATAAGGGGCCACACCTCTCGGGAGTTTGGAGTGGCTTCGTGAGGGATTGCCTTGTCCTACATGCATTGTAGGTGAGGGATTCATCATCACTCATGCGCCACTTTGCAGATGTATGGAGAGGAGCCACCAAAAGATGATATTGGTTGACATGCTAGTGCATGAATGATTCATGGATATTTATATTGCTTGTCCTTGTTGGACACACTAACCTTACGTCATTAAATTATATAGGATGAGGAGAGCAGCGAGGGAGCATGTGCACCACCACCACATATGTTTGATCAAGATGATCTTCAAGAGGATGATCCTCTAGAGGAGAACGAGGGTATGGTGAACATGATGGATTCTTTTTTTGGAGACACCACAGGAGATGGGGATGAGATGTCTGAGCATGAGACCGAGATGCAAGATTTGGCATCAACATTGTTGTATGATGGTGCGAGGACATCAAAACTACGAGCTTGCCTCTCGATCTTGAATTTGCAAGCAAAGTATGGATGGTCAAACACAAGTATCTCAGCCTTGATGAGGTTTGAAGCCTTAATCTTAGTATCTCATTCCTAATTGTTTTGATTAGTTAGTATCTCATTCACAAGTTTCTTGGATATGAAAATTGTAATAGGTTGCTCCAGAAAATACCATGCCCAATTCCAGAGACGAAGCCAAGAAGATGTTGACGATGGTTGGGATGGATTATGACACCATCCATGCTTGCCCTAATGATTGTATTTTGTTTCATCGCGAGTATGGCGATTTGGTTAATTGCATGGAGTGTGGAGCACAGCGCTACAAAGAGGACTTGTGGAGTATGGAGCACACGGCCATAGATAGGACTTGATGGGGGAGACGAACCCAGTGAAGGTCTTGAGACATTTTCCCATCATCCCCAAAATACAACACATGTTCAGATGCAACTCCATTGCGTAACTGTTGACGTGGCATGCTATACACCGGTCCACCGATGACACTTTGAGGATCCCAATAGATTGTGCTGCTTGAAAGCACATAGACAACATGTGGCCGTACTTTGCAAGGGAGCCATGCAATTTACATCTTGGGCTCGCACAATGGATGGCGTGAACCCTTTCGGGTTACGCTCCACATCTTGGTCGACATGGCCCATAGTCTTGGTGAACTACAATATCCCACCATGGCTAACAATAAAGAAGGGACACCTCAGGCTTGCCCTACTTGTGCCTACGAAGTACAAGGCAAAAAATATAGATGTGTACATGGCACAGAGTTTCTTGCATCCATGGATCTCGATATGCCACACGCTTGGAACATCAATGCCTTTGGATTGATTTCATATTGATTGCTTCATCCCTTCACTTTTATATTTGTTGCTAGAGTCATAGTTTATCTACTATCACTCTGATATACTAAAGGCAAGGTTGATCTCTTTTAATCTCACTTGTGGTCTTCTCTATAGTGATGACAATATAACAACCGTAAGTCAGTGTTGAAGCATGGCTTTTGCATCATGTACCAAATGTTTTAACATGCATCTTGTTATGATGGTTCTGACTTAGTTGACTTACCTTCAATGCATGGAGGAAGCCAAATGAGATTGTAGCACGTTTTCTAACACTTGTGATAAAAAATCCACAAATTAATAAATAGTTTAGTTGTACATTTCTACCTTCATGTACTAGATGACTAATAGGAATGTACCACTTTAAAATGGGGTCCCTTGCCGATTAACATTTTTAATTTTTGGATTTTCTAGATAATCACTACTACAAAACCAGGTAGAAATGGCAACCCAAAAGTGACATTTCTACATTATTAAATGGCACTTTCTTGCCGCCATTTCCACATGTGCCATTTTTTGGAAATGGCAACCAAAAGTGCCATATATTTTGCCATTTTTACATATGAAATGGCAACTAAAAGTGCCATATAGTTTTGCCATTTTCACATACAAAATGGTAACCAAGAGTGCCATATATTTTGCCATTTTTACGTATTAAATGGAAACTAAAAGTGCCGTATAGTTTTGCCATTTCCACATGCAAAACGGCAACCAAAAGTGCCATATATTTTTGCCATTTTATGTCTTAAATGGCAACCAAAAGTGTCATATATTTTGCCATTTTTATGTATGAAATGGCAACCAAAAGTGCCATATATTATTGCCATTTCCACATGCAAAATGGCAACCAAAAGTGCCATATACTTTTGCCATTTTAATGTCTAAAATGGCAGCCAAAAGTGCTATAAATTTTACGATTTTTATGTATGAAATGACAACTAGAAGTGCCATATAGTTTTGCCATTTCCATAATTGAAATGGCAACCAAAAGTACCATTTATTTTTGCCATTTTTAATGCATGAAATGGCACTACATTTGAGACCAACTGTGAAAGAAATGGCAAAAGGTGACATAAAAGTTATGTTTGAAATACCAAAACGTGACATAAAAATTGTCAGTTATTATATTCGAAATGACAAAAGATGAATTAAAATTTGCAAGATTTTATGTTGAAAATGGAAATAAAGTGACATACAAAATGTCAGTTATTATGTTACAAATAGCAAGAAATGGATTCACAATTGTCATTTCTTATTTGATAAACAATAGCATTCAAAATGGACAAAAGAAAATTAACTTCTACTAGCTTTTAAAATGGGCCAAAAAGTTATATGACATTGGAATCTTAAATGACTAAAATTTTACATTTGATACTTGGTATCCATTAATAAAATTTATTGTCTAAGTGTGAAAGATTAATCAAAAGTCTTAAGTGCATCAGTACTCATAGTACACAATGTGAAGAAGTCATATAAAATTATAAGGAATAACTTTTATCTTTTATAACGCAAACATTTTACTTGATAACAAATATTATTCGATAATTGATTGAGAAATAAATAATACAATTTTTACATTAAAAAATAAAACATAAAATTATCAAAACATTACATGAAGAGTTTTCTAAGCAACATTCAAGCCTACGGCTTGACCCAATGTCTAAATCTCATCATTTTCTTTAAATATACAAGCATCCTTAATGATTGCATCATCAACTTGTACTGCTACATAACCAACTCCTATTGATATAGTATGAACTCTAAATAAAGGATCCAAACTAATTATTGTCCCTATTCCAACTATGTCTTTTGAGTCCTTATGTAAGATCTTTACTCGTTGTCCCCTTCGAAGAGCATCAACCTACAAAAATGAATTCAAGAGATCATTAGTAGAATATTTGTTTAAAATATCTTTATGAAAAATATCCGAAAACGTTATGGTCAATACCATACTAATTAAGGAAAATAAATAAATTTAACTTACTTGAAAAACACATGTCATTTGTTTATGCTGTTGTCTTTTCTACTCCAATTGTTGATTGATGAACCTTTTAAAAATAAAGTAAATATGATACTTATTAATGCTTCATGTGAATGCTTTCTACTCTACTTAAAGATCCATAAACCTTTTCAAAACAATATCTACAATACACACACGCACGCATGTGTGTATGTGTGTGTTTGTATGTGTGTGTCTGTGAGCATGAATCATCTTTTTTGTGAAAATTATAATGAAGTAAGCATGAAATTTACCAAAGGTAAAGCAAAAATATTTTTCCTCAAATCATTAAGTTGTTCTTGCAAGGCATCCATAGCCTTATCCTTTTCATGAAGCTTTCTTTGCAACTTAGCAGTCTTCTCATGTATCACTTGGTCTAAATCACCGATTGCAAAAAAAAATTTACCACAAGTAGTCTTTTTAGTAGGTACAACCCTCGAGAAGGTCACTTAGTGTAATATGTCTATATCACGTGCGTTCACTGATTCTTTTATAAATCCCTATGTAACCTATTTCTTGCATTTCCTCATACCCTCTCAGAGTCTGTGAAATTTTATAAAATTTATAAATCCCATACTATAAATGTATTTTTTTCCCAGAGGAATTTTAAAATTCCTTATGTGAGAGATACATTATGACTTTTGGAGGTATATTTTTACCAAAGACAATATGAGATACTCGGGGATGTAAGATATCTACATCTTTGAATATGAATGCATGGAAGAGAGGTTCCAGCCCGAGTAGTGCCCAACACAAGCTCAGGCCCGAGGCCCAGGTTCAACTCCTTATAATGCCGAAAGACTAAGAGAGGAAAAAAACCCAAAACCAAATTCTAAATCTAAAACTACACGATGGTCAACAGACAGGCTCCAAAATGAGTGGCGAGAGACTCGGGCTTGTAGCAACCATGTAGTGGAAAATGGACATGTTGGGTATCAACTCGAGTGACTCAAATTCTCGAGAGATTAGATCAAGTTGATGTATTCTCTTTTGTCTCAAAGGTCATTTTAGTGTTTACCATTTTGATGGTAATCTCTCTCTCTCTCTCTCTCTCTCTCTCTCTCTCACACACACACACACACAATCTTAAATAAATCACATCAAAGTTTGATGGAGAGTTTTATAGCAACATTAGGACATACCATGCATTAAAAATGGACTTCTTCTCAATGCCCAACATGTTTGTGTTTGTTGGACATCTCTTCAATTGCAACATTTCCCTTTTGATGGCCTCCTTTCAGTACAGTCTCCATCTATTGCCCTTGGGTATCACAAGCTCAACCAAGTCATTCAAGAGGATCTCCTATAGCTACACACATTCAAGACCTGGTTGGAGACAAGAGAGCTTCCAATGAAGCTCGGCTTCTACAGAGACCGCTTCTTAGAGGAGGAATTCATGGTCTTGCCAAAGTACACTCCAATCCACTTACCGCATTCAATGATGATCTCCATCGGATGGTTTCGAGTCTCATTGTATCAACTCAATATCAAGAGTGGATGAGCTGAGGGGATGCCCAAGAAGAGCCGACTATGCATGTTATGTGATTGGCAAGAAGATGTCCCGTATACTATGAGATATGCAATCAATACTATTGTCTCTTTAGGGATGATTTTGGGCCCCTTTCTAGACTTCTTTCATACCCAAACCAAAAGTGCCTTGCTACGTTCATCAGGTATGACATCTTATATTTAGACCATCTACATCGATGGAGTGATATTTCCTCTTCACATGCAAGAAAGCAATCTCAACAACTCCACAAGATAGCAAACATATCAATTAAGCCAGTCATATCTTGTGATCAATGTTTTCCAAGATAGTGTTTTCTCGAGCTCAATGTTTGTAAAACAATCTAGATCTTACCACGAACGTCTCTAGACAATGTGGAAAAAAATTCAATCAAATGCCTCTAGAATGCTGACTAGAACAATAAAAATAGTCAATGATTTTGATCACTAAACCTTTAAGACAGCACACTGTTTGCTGTATTCGACTGAATCCAAGAAATCCAATGAAAAGTTGAAGTTTAATTGGTTGCAGGTGTCCAAAAACAATCTAACTTACCTCTTATCTTGTCAAGAGTTTTTTCACACCATCTAAGCTCTCACACATACATTTTACAGGGTACTTCTTGCTCCATCAATGGACCTTTCGGGCTCTTTAGGGCATTCATCTTCTCTTGTGATCAACTCCCAATAGCCTTTCTATTATAATACTTTCCATCATGTAGGACCAAGCACTAAAGTTGCCCTTCGTACGTTTTCACCAATAATCTGTGTTGACCTATGAATCCTCGAGTCCCATGATGCTATCACCAATGCAACACCTTCAAGGGTTAAAAAAGCATCCAAAGATTTGGGTTTTTATTGACTTCTAGAATCTATTCGACCACCATTGCTTTTAAATCAATTTACATTGCATATGCATAACCTACAGCATGTACATCCAGTTCAAACAATTGAACTATAGTAGTTTACAACAACTTTTTTCATGTTTTGTACTGCTAATATCTTTCAAATGGTGACTCATATGCAAATACTGTAAACAAAAAAGTTGTAGACAATCTATAGGCCCAAAACTTTCTAGTTAAACACAAATTCCAATTCCTTGCATATTATTTGCTATTTACCTCCAAAAAGAGCCTCCTGCTCACAAGTTTGCTGCTGTCATAAAATTGCCAAACTGTCAAGCATGACTCACCATCAAGTTGTTACTATCACCAATTCAACACCTTCAAGGGTTAAAAAAGCATCCAAATGTCTGGGTTATTATTTATTTCCAGCATCTATTCGACCACCATTTCTTTTACATTGCATATGCATAACCTACAGCATGTACATCCAGTTCAAACAATTGAATTGTAGTAGTTTACAGCAACATTTTTCCTGTTTTGGACTGCTAATATCTTTCAAATGGTGACTCATATGCAAATGCTGCAAACAAAAAGGTTGTCGACAATCTATAGGCCCAAAACTTTCTAGTTAAACACAAATTCCAATTCCTTGTACATTCTTTACTATTTACCTCCAAAAACAGCCTACTGCTCACAAATTTGCTGCTGTCATAAAACTGCCAAACTGTCAACCATAATTCACCCATCAAGCTGTCAGTCCAAATGTCCACATAGAAATTGGCATACAAGCCATCAAGGTGTAAATCCATGTCACAAATGTTTATCTCAACATGAAACAGCATCTATCATTCCATTTTTTAGCATGTATTCAACTCCTACCCATGCAACAAATTGCTTCAACAAGCATCCAATCCTTGCATCCAGTACAATCATATATTCAAATCCTCTTGCCCACGCGAAAAATTGCTTCAACAAACATCCAATCCTTGCATCCAATACAATCGTCCATAGGTAGCCAAGGCTTGAAATCTGCATTTCTATTGTACCTCATATTCCACATCACCATGACCTCAATGGTTCACTCAACTTGGCATGCATTCCAAGTGCATCCAATGTGCTCATACATTGGGCATTTTGCACTCTTTAACCCTTGGAGCCTCAAATTTGGACAAGAAAATTTAGTCTCTGTAATCTATAATTTTTGCTTGTCTGCACCATATTTGAAGAATGATTTCTTCAACAAAGTTGTATAGCTTAAAGTCAGCATTTCAGAACTTCAATCTGCTTGTCATTCTGATTGTTCAATTAAAAGTTATGGCCTCTTGTCATGCTCCTCTTGCTTAGGTTCCTCGTGCCCCCCCCCCTCCCTTACTTCAGGCCCCTTCACTCCCTTCATCCCCTCAACTCCATTTAACCCCCTTCTCATGCTCCTCTTGCTTAGGTTCCTCGTGCCCCCCCCCACCTTACTTCAGCCCCCTTCACTCCCTTCATCCCCTCAACTCCATTTAACCCCCTTCTCATCTTTCAGCCCAATCCTCCCCCTTTTCCCATTGCGCTTCCCTTTCCTACCATTGTCAGGGTATTGGACTTTGGTATCTCCAATGACAAGGAAACAACATGTAAGACTCCTAGCAGGCTTGATTTGTCTCTCCTAGATTATTTGGCGGCTTGGAGGCTAGATGCACCATGTTTCAGCAGACATCATCTTTGGCACCATGTTTCAGCAAAGACATCATCTTTGGAAGACATCCAAAAGACATGTATGCTAGCATCCAAGTATTGAGGCCCTATGTTGTTTCGTATATGAGAACTCTAGATCCATGGAATGTTGGGGTATTAGAGAAACTTATGCAGATGTTTGAGTCAAATTACACCAACTATCATGAAGATGATTTTTATCTCTTCACATGAAGATGATAAGAGGAGGGCCAGAGGGCTCATTTATGAGGGCCATAAAGTCAGCCAGCAAGGGTGCGGTGAAGGGGCCCAGCCAAGTCACTAGCACACACAACAAGGGCACTCGGCCCCCACTTATATGCAGCCATCACACAGCCCCAGAAAGGGGTGCCCACATCCCAATAAAGGGGCCATGTGGGGATGGTTTTATGACAAGCTGAGTCAGCTAGAAGGGCCAGATAGTTGGTCCATATTTTTGTGTCTATATAAGTTGCATCTGGAGCATCTTTCATAACTAAGCAACTTAGCCTGGCAATTGTTCTTATGGGCCATTTAAAGCAGTAACATTGGGAGAATTTTTCATATCACTCAAAATTGAGAAAAGGCTGTAGACATGGTTTCGAATTAGCTCAACATCACTATGAAGTGCAATGAAACACCGAAGTTCCAGTATTAGCTCACGACAAAGCACATGAGGATGAACTGTATTTCTGAAAAGGAACTCAACTTCAACCCAAGCCTCCGTAGTGGCAAAAGAAAGAGTGAAGACCTGTAATGCCATCAGGAGTGTTATATATAGACATTGCAAAATTGCTTTACATGAAGACTATAAGTTGCAAAGACTTGCACTTGAAACATTTCTACATAAATGGCAAGTCTGCCAAGCTTTAGAGCCTCTTTTTGCCCATAAAATATTCCATCCATTACCCACCTACCTCCACAAACCCTGCATGCATCCTCGTCCGTTGAAGAGCATTCAATGTCATTGTCATTTTCAATCAAATGTTCCAAAAATTGCAACTTGACATCCAGCTCCAACTTTGATGAGCTTAACAGAGTACGAAGGAGGAGGAACAAACTTGGTTCTACAAATCTGAGAGCTGTAACTTTCCGAAGGGCTTCTCAATGGAGCATCTACATCAACGTGGCCAATCAGTGAGAGGCAGTGTTGGAGGTTAGGTTGTCACCTCTGCATCTATGAGCCCCCAAATAAGGAGAGCATGGGGGAGGGGCAACAGGGTTCGGGATGGCCACATGGATCTCTAGAGAGGTAGAGATGAGAAGGAATGCAAGGCTGCCACATGGGCAGCACATAGGATGCAATGTGGGCAGCAAGTACAACATGTACATCAAATCAGCGCTGCCACATATATAAGGAGAAATATGTGGCTGTCTTTGGGACCTGCAGACAAGCTAGAAGCCTGCACCAAATGTCTGAGCAGCAGCAGGGACTGTACAGACCTGATTAAAGAGAATCTGGTGGATAGAACTGTACGGAACAGTACAGATAGGATTAGGGCAAGAAAGGTGCAGGTCGGAGGAAGGACAGTAGTAGAAATTTAAGCTCTATGCTATATAGATTGGGAATGCACTAAGATTCTACAAGATGACCTGACGATTCTACCATGAAGTACTTATGTAGTCACCTAGAAGAGAAAGAAATAAACTTTGCACTAAGATCACACGAGATCAAAGATTTACAAGAGATCATTGAAAATTATGAAACAAGCAAGTGGGATTCAAGGCCATCTCCACAAAAATCAAAAGAGAGAGAGGAAAACCTGGCAACCCTTACAGCTTCCTTCCATGATGAGGAAGAAAACCAATGGAGCAGCTACTAATGAAATCGCCAAGGCTAAGAATGGATTAGCTATGAAAGAGAAAGAAGAGATGTCATTACACAATAAATTATTTTATGTGGAAACAAGTTTGAAGACAAAGGAACAAGAGGTTTTGGATGAACCGTCAACTGCAAGAGTGGAGCTCTAGAGCTGGGATGTGAGAGACATGCGCAAGACTTTTATAAGCAGCATTTTTGGCATCAAAATCAGGACACTCCACTTGAGAATGGATTGTCCTATCTGTCTGCCTCAATCTACCCAACTTGTATAGCATTTGCATTTTTGTGGTCACCTAGCCTTACTAGCCAATTTATACTGCAACTACACACTACGATTCCTGGCAGTTAAAGATATTGAGAAGGGAGCAAGTCATCTAGATGAAGAGAGTCTATGGAACTATGGTACAGCAATGACTCATAACTCAAGGCACTACAGTCCATAGAGGCCATGCACAATATGTTGTTGCATCACATATGGTCCAAAGCACAACTACATTGCTTGAACTAAACCTCCGGTACCAAATATGAATACTAAATTCCCTACAGTTGAGTTGTATGTGAAAGAAATTACTATTCCAAAACAATAAATTACAGTTCAAAAATAAGGCTTACACCTCCGACTTAGCAGAACATGACTGAAACACAAGACATCAGATCGATGCAGTAAAACAATAAATCATAGCTCAAAAGAAAGACTTAACCCCTGGATGAAATCTAAGATGAAGTGCTTCTGATGTCGACTGATTGCTGCCATGACTGGTAAAAACCCAGTAGGCATTGATAAGCAAAATAGTAGAGGACAGGTTGAGCAAAGTGGCTGCAGTTGGTGAAGCAGAAAAGGAAACGTCGAAGCCTAGGTAAAAGATGATGCCCATTAGAACATTCTAAAATAAATTGGAATCTTCTCAAAATAACAACAACAATAGAAGTCTTCTATGAGGGCGATGAAGGAGCAGAATCTACAAAACCCCAAAGGAGAAATCATTACGCAATTATCAGGCATGTCTATCCTCATTCAAAAACTATATCAAGTAGAAGTAGACTCACAATATCGGAAAATTTGCGCTGCCCCATAGCAGTGGACGTACAAAATATTTCTGCAAAAATGCTTCCTTCTGATTGCTGCGGGTGTTATCATTTCCAGACCAAAGGTACCCAAACTTCCAAGAAAGAAGAGCGAATGTGTAGACAATTCACTACAGCCAAGAGTCAAACCCACAATAGAAAATAGACGAAGGCAAAAGCCCATCACTGTTTCTCTTTCCTTTCGTGACTAATACAAAATCCCCACCAGTTTAATTACTTCATTGTGCAGAGTTTCATTTCTTTGCCTGCGAAGGGCATGAATCTTAGGGGTTGGGAATCGGGATTTTGGAAGAGCACATGCACGGTCCAAGTTTCAAGAAGACATTGGTTGCATTGGGCGGGAAATTGGTACACATTTAGACTCTTAGAATCCTCTTGTCAAGTCATCCATGATTTTTCTATCAAAGGGTGGACATACTCATTGCATAAGATATGTTGGATTGTATTTACATTTCAACTCTGCATAATGTAACCTTGTAGTTAAATTATGAGCCGGAGGCACTGTCCTATAGGCTTCAAGCATTAAGGTGGATAGTATTTGGTCCGCCACGGCTCTCAGTGAATGTCTAACTCCTGTAAGAGCCTCCAACAAGCCTTTCCTTTTAGATTTGACCTGCTTATCTCTTTCCCAAGTAAATTTCACGACCTCTCTGCCTATTGCACAAAACCTATCGATCTTGAGAGACTCCCTTCATCGGGCCTCTCATCCACAATCCTTCTTCAAAAGTATAGATAGGCAGTCCCTTATGGCCAATTATTATTGGCCGTAGGAGACTACCCATCCAAATTGTTCTTTTAGGCGATGAAGCTCGAGAATCAAAGAGAGGCCTTTGACAGAGTGATGGATGGTGAAGGGAGAGTGGTCAAAGATTTTGGCACGTGGCCAAAACCTTAATTAAGGAGTTAGAGTCGATGTGGGCGAGGATTTAGTCCAAGATGAAGATTGGTTTGCAAGCGTGGATGGGCTGTTGGCTAATGTTGATGCCAGGGTGTCGAAGTACCACATGGATGTGTTGGCCAAACCATTCTCGACGGATGAGCTGGAGGAAGCCTTGAGGGAGTTGAAGGATGAGAAATCTCCACGACGTGATGGCCCTTACGACCAAACTTTCCAAAGAATTGTGGTGGCCAGTTGGGGCAGATCTAACGAATATGGAGAATGCAACAGTGTCTAAAGGGTTTTCAGCTGAGGATGTTAACAAAGGCCTATTCAAACTTTTTTTGAAGTGCCTGATTTCGATGAAAGTCATAACTCTTTGATTGTTGGAAAGAACACAACCACGAGGAGGTATACTATGATAGAAAGTAAACTAAAGATGGAAAGAAGGAGATATATGGTGGCTAGAGCTGCAAGTTGCTTATTCTTGAACATGAAACATTTTTTTTTGGTAGCAACACCTACGAGGTCACCGATAGAAAGGACAAGGTTCTTGATAATATGGGAGCAAGGGTAACATGTATCTGAGATCAAGGCCAACCAGTGCATGTACCATGATGGTGTTGACTTCTCTCTAGCATGATGCCATGATTTTGCATGTTTGGATGTGTACTAAATTGGTTCAAAATTTTTGACAGGTGTTCTTTGATGTCCCTCACATTCCCTTGCAAATTTGTAGTGCTTTGACACTGATTTTGTAGGTGGGCAAGCAAAATTCCCAAATTGCAACATTGATTGACATCCACGTGTCCAAGTGTCAAATTAGTGCCAAAATTTTTACAAGTCTTAAGTTGAGTGGCCTTAACACACTTAGAAAGTTTCATGTGCATTGAAGACTGATAGTGTGGTGGGGAGGATATTTATTTCTACAAAATTCGTTTATTTCTTTGACACTAGGATATTTAGGATGCTCTCTATATTTAGTGGAGCCATTGAATGCAATTCTTAAACTTCTGAATCTATGGTCTATTGGAAGAAAGCGCCTATGGCCTATATATTCCATCTTCTTAAGGCGTGGTGAGTATCTTCCTCGAAATGCAGGACCACATATAGGACAAGCATTGTATCCCTTTGTGTAGCAACCAGAAGTGAGCCCATAAGGTGGAAAGTCATGGATGGTCCATAGCAAGATTCCTCTCAAAGTGAATATTGTTCTTCTTGTATCAGATTCACTTGCATCATATGCATTTACTCCAGTCCATAAGCCTTGAAGCTCATCAATGAGAAACTAGAACTTGAAGCTGGAACATTTGCAGGAGTCCATGGAAAGCTTTGACTGCATGCAGGACTGGATGTAGTGTAGGTGGATGGAGTAATTGGTTGTGTGCAAGAAGGTGAAGATGGAGTGTACATGAAAGCTGATGGAAAGGGAGGAAAGATCCATCTGGGGACAAGACTACGAGAGTCAGGTTACAAACTTGATTCTTTCTTTTCTTTTTTTATGTGCGAATAAGAGTTTTATATTAAGGAAAAAGAAGAAAAGACATACAATTAAACCTTAGAAAGTGAGAGTGCTCTCAACGGAAGCAAGAATGGAAGAGGGAGAGACAGAGACAGAGAGCCACACAAGTTTTGGTGGGTGCAGAACACCCTAATCTTCTTTTTCATTCATTTATATATGTGTTTGAGTATTGTACATAACCGGGGTAAAGGCACAGAGACCTTTAACCCCCAAAACCTCCCACTTAAAGGACAATGTGCCTTTAAGGGAGAACAACCAGTGAGCTTACTATCCAATGCCCATCAATACACGACAATACTCAAACCGCTGACTAGGTAGACTCTTCGTCAGCATATCTACAGGGTTATCATCTGTATGAACCTTGACAAGCTCTATGCGCTTGTCCTCAAGTACCTCCCTGATGAAATGGTACCTGACCTCAATGTGTTTGGTCTTTGCATGAAAGACCGGATTCCGTGCTAGCTGAATAGCACTCATGGAATCATTATGCAATGTCGGTACACCTGTATGAATCCCCAAATCTCCCACTAGCCGATCAAGCCATATAGCCTCCTTGCAACCCTCTGTGGCTGCAACATACTCAGCCTTTGTGGTAGACAAAGCAACGCACTTCTGTGCACGAGACATCCACGACACTGCACCACCTGCAAATGTGAACACATAACCAGAAGTGGATCTCCTACTATCCACATGCCCTGCATAGTTTGAATCTGTGTACCCAAGTACACGCATGTCTCCTTTACCAAAGCAGATGCACATCTCCTTGGTACCCTTCAGGTACCTCATGATGCACTTAACTGCCTCCCAATGCCTCTCTCATGGATTAGCCATATACCGGCTAACAACTCCCACTGCAAATGCAATGTCTGGTCTAGTAGCTATCATAGCATACATAAGACTCCCAACTGCTGATGCATAAGGAACCTTGGCCATCATGGCCCTTTTCTTATCTGATTTGGGACTATCTGTATGACTCAATTTCACATATGGAGGCAATGGAGTACTCACTGCCTTCCCCCCCTCCATATTGAAATGCTGCAATACTTTTGTAACATACTCTTTTTGTGAAAGCCAAAGGAGTTTCCTACTCCGATCACGCGTGATGCACATACCAAGAATATGACCTGCAAGTCCCAAATCCTTCATATCAAAGGCCTCATGCAACTTGGCCTTTAATGCAAATAGCTCATAAGTATTCTTGCTAGCCAATAGCATATCATCCACATATAGTGCCAGGATTATCAGGCTATTTTCCTTAGCCCTTTTAGTGTAGAGGCAGTGATCAATTTCACTCCTTCTAAAACCCTGGGACCGAATGAAAGCCCTTGATTATGGATCTGTAGGGCCACATTGCACGCAAGCTCTCTTCCCTAGTTGTGGGGTTCCAATGCCGATTGTGTTTGCTCTCAACCATGAAAATAGACGTATCATGTTCCAATGTACTAGTGTACTAACGATATCCAAGCTCACAGCACTCCAATTTCACTTTAATCCAGAGGGATCATCATGATAGCGCATCCCTGCCTCATATCAAGTACAACCCTATTAATATCATGATAGAGCAAAATATCAGAGTTCAACTCTATTCACAGGACTCTGCCAAATAGCATATGGTAGCTAGAAGTCCCCACAATAATTTCGTTATGGTGAGTTTCAGAACCTGTGCGATCCCCATACCTCTACTTAATACTGACTGAAGCATATGGTAGCACATGATGAGGAGAAAGACCTAGACTCTAAAACCTGCATACATTCGGCAATCGGAAGCTATGTTTGATTGCATTGTCCAACTCTATGGGAAATTGTTGAGTAGTGAGGTGTTTCGAAGTTCAGTTAGTTGTAAAAGAAGAACTTCTGATACCATTCTCTAGGCACTTGCTTAAGACCATAGAGACTCTTCTTCAGCTTGCAAACTAAATGCTCTTTGCCCTTTTCTTCAAAGCCTTCTGGCTGCACCAGGTAAATTTCCTCATGCAAATCCCCATGCAACTCCCCATGCAAGAAAGCTGTCTTGACATCCATCTGCATGAGCTCCATATCCTTTGATGCCACTAGTCCAAGCATGCATCTAAGTGTGGTCATCTTCACAACCGGAGAGAATATCTCCTCAAAGTCCACACCCTTCTCTTGCTTGAACCCTTTAGCGACCAAACGGGCCTTGTACCTAGGCACATCATCACCTGTGACCTTCATCTTGTAGACCCATTTACATGGCAATGCTTTCTTTCCATGTGGCAAAGAAACCAAGTCCCAAGTCTTATTCTTCATAAGTGAACTGATCTCTGATTGCATAGCATACTCCCACTTGTGTTGATCCTCGTGCATCATAGCCTCTCTGTAGCAAGAAGGCTCCTTGTAATCAGTAAGCATCACATAGTCTACCCCTGGAACAAACCTATCAGATGGTCTAGACACTCTAGATGATCTTGTCAAGGGCATTTCAGCTTGCTGTCCCACCTGCATATCAGCCACATTTGGCTCATCATTTCCACCAATAGATGATCCATCATCTACCCTTGATTGTATACCTGTGGGAGTATTTGGTGGTACCATTTCTTGCACATTTGGTGCATGGACAGCTTGCTGTCTATCAACATATGCAGGTGGATTCACATCCTGGAAAGTGATTCTCCTCATTTCAACATCCCTCATGGGTGCCTTATGCATCTTCTTCTCATTGAAGACTACATCATGGCTGCGTATGATCTTCTTTGCTTCTGGATCGCAGAGACGATAGCCCATCTCTCCACTTTCACCATAACCCAGAAAGATGTATTTCCTAGACTTAGGATCTAGCTTCTTTCGAAGCTCTTTTGGCACATGTGCATATGCCTCACACCCAAATATACGCAAATGAGAGTAAGAGGGCTTCTTGCCACTCCATGCCTCTTCAGGAATACCACCATCCAAACTCTTACTAGGTGATCTATTGATCACATGCACTACAGTCTTCATTGCCTCAGCCCAAAAACCACCAGAAAGACTTGCATTGGAAAGCATGCGTTGCAACCTTTCTTGAATGGTATGGTTCATCTTTTCTGCAATTGGATTTTGCTCTGGAGTACGAGGGGATGTAAGCTCCCTCTTAATCCCACGTGTATCACAGAAATGCTGAAAGTCATGAGAGAGATACTCTCCACCACCGTAGGCATTTAAGCGTTCTACCTGACTGATTCTCAATCAAGGCCAGCCATTTCTCAAATACCTGGAACATATCACTCTTCCGAGCTATAGCATAAGCCCACACTTTCCTAGTTGCATCATCAATGAATGTCACATAGGATTCAGCCCCGCCTAATGACCGTGTAGGCATGGGACCACATACGTCTGAATGCACCAAATCAAGCTTTTCAAACTCTTTCTTTCCCCTTCTTTTATGGGCTGATTTAGTCTGCTTCCCATAGAGACAGTGCTCACAAAATTCAAAATCAGAGAAACTCAAATGCGGTACATAACCCAAATGGCACAAGAGTTTCATTCCATTCTGGCTCATGTGCCCCAACCTGCAATGCCACAAAGAAGTGATTGGCTGCTCGGTTATTGCAACAACATGATCAAATACCCCTGATACATGTAAGGGATACAAAGTCCCTCACTTGGCACCCCTGGCCAAAAGCATAGAGCCCTTCTGAATTTTCCAACTCTGAAAGCCAAAAGTGGTGTGAAAACCAGCATCATCTAGCTGACCCACTAAAATAAGACTCTTGGTCAACTTAGGCACATGTCTCACATGTTTCAAAATAAATGCAGACCCATTTGCAAAAGAAAACTTTATGTCACCTACTCCCACTATGTCACATGCATAGTCATTTCCAAGATGCACACAACCTGTCTTTCCACTATCATAAGTGGAGAACCATTCCCTATGGGGAGTAACATGGAATGAAGCACCAGAATCCAAAATCCAATCCTGGGAATATGCATCATCTGAAGTAGTAAGCAACTCTGTAGATAAACTAGACATGAAGAGAACGTCATTGTCACTATCATGTGTGACTGTATTGATCTCCTCGATCTTCACTTTTCCTTTGTCCTCCCTTGGACTCTCTTCCTTTTGATTTGCACCCCAATTTGCATTCTTTTTCTTATCCTTTTGCTCTCTTTTTAGCTTGTAGCAATCCTTTTTCATATGGCCCTTCTTGCCACAGTGGTAACACTCAATGTTCCATGCCTTGGATTTGCTACGAGACTTCCCTCTTTCTTGGGACTTCCCCCTGAACTGTGATCTACCCCTTTGCACATTTAAGGCTGCATCTTGCTTGTTGCTGTCCATAGACTTCCGTCTAATCTCCTCGGCCAACAAGCTACCCACAACATCATCAAATTTCAGTACTCCACCAGGTTTAGAGTTACTGACAGCTGTATGGAAGGTATCCCATGAGGATGGCAATGAACATAAGAGAAATATTGCCTTAGTCTCTGCATCAAAATTCATCTTCTGAGCCTAAATCTGGCTGAAAATAATATTGAATTCATTCAAGTGGGAGACCCCTTCCTTCATCTGCAGCTCAAACAACCTCTTCATGAGGTAAACTTTATTAGAGGCAATTTCCTTCTCATAAGTGGCACACAGTTTCTTCCACAAATCTTCCGTAGTCTGCTCATTTACTACTATGAAATAAACTGACTCTGCAAGATGAAGTCTAATAGTAGACTTTGCTAATGCATCCACCTCATTCCAATCATCCTCAGACATATCCGCAGGCTTAGCTTCAATACCTGCCAAGGGTTTAATTTGCTTCTTTTGAATAAGCACATCCCTTATCTGTTCTTTCCATAAAGAAAAGTTTGTCCCACCAAACTTTTTAATGTTGAAAAACTCCTTTTTAGACATGGAAGAGGATGCCATGATGCAAATAAAGCAAAATCCCAAATGCTAGTGCCTATAAGAGAGAATCACACCAAATACCAGGTGCACCCAAATGTGTATGCCACAATAGACTGAAATATCACCAAAACTCAAAGCTCAAAGCATCAAAAGATGCATCTGACTCATGTGCATATACTATGCATCCATATGAGCAAATCTGGCCCAAAAGAAAATGCCAACTGCAATGGCAATCCAAAATGCCAATAAGTGCCAAATGACTCAAGCATAAACACCGTCCACTGGCATATGCATCAATAATATCTCATCCAAGAGAGCATAGCACTATCAGTGCATCACCTGCAATGTGTCAAAGCTGTCCCTCAGCATAAAATAGCATCCATGTGCAAAGCGTCCATAAAAATAGCATCCCACAAGGCAATCTGGGCCTATCAGCGCATCCAATAAGGATTGCAATGCATCCAAATGGCCTATAAATCATCCATTGCAACCCAATGCACACCACGAATGAGCACACATGGCTCAAACTGGAACCAGAGTGATCTGCATAAGGTATGCTCAAGAAATCATGGTCCCATGGAAAAGACCGCTACTGAAAATAGAACCTGAGATGCCTCAAAACATGGGCACCATTGCATAATCGGACTCAGCAAGAAAATCTGCAAAAATCTCTCTTCTGTCGGAACTCCAAAATCCCAACCGATGAGTGAGAAATGGGAGTCAACACTTATCCACCGCCATGTGGCATAAATCTTTCAAAACCTTAGAATGAAAAATGCATAACAGAGAGACGAAATCGAATACACAAAGATCTATAACTTTGAAAATACTCCACCGAATCGTGCAAGAACTGACAGGTAGGGGTTTTTGGGCGTCTGAAACGCAATGGGACAGACGGTTTTGGAAACCGTGGTCTCAATCACTGGGTCCAACACACGGACTAAAAAACGTTTTTGGAAACAGAGCTGTTTGTAAACTCCACCGGAGTGCGAATGATGAGCAACCTAGAAGTTTTAGGACCTCCTGAGTCCATCGGAACTGACAATTCTGCAAATGGTTGCTCCAAACTTGAGTTTCAACACCCGGGCTAAAAAACGTAGGAACTGACACAGTGAGTCAGAAATCCAATGAAATGATCCCAGATTCAAGAATAAAGGTGTTTCCAAGCTCCTGAGGTGAAGTGGATACCAAAAGCAAGCAATAGTTGCCTCTACAAGTCAATACGGAGTCTCTGCCATCGGACAGAACAGGGAAAAGCTCAAAAACACGACTTTTTCTTTGAAAACACTTAATAGGCTCTCAAAACCACTTCGCAAAGCCAAAGTGACTTTTCCAAAGGTTCCTCCAAGGTCTCTGCACACTCGGATGTAAGTAAAGTCACCCACAGAGCTTCCCACAGAGCTTCTCCTTCCTCCCAGAAAGTTGCTGAGCTTCCAGGCATTCACGCGCGCTCAGCTAGATCACCCGGGCTTTGATACCAGTTGAGAGTGCTCTCAACGGAAGCAAGAACGGAAGAGGGAGAGAGAGAGACAGAGAGCCACACACGTTTTGGTGGGTGCAGAACACCCTAATCTTCTTTTTCATTCATTTATATATGTGTTTGAGTATTGTACATAACCGGGGTAAAGGCACAGTGACCTTTAACCCCCACAGAAAGGGCAACATAAGCTACTCTAAAATATTACTGTAGTAATGCAGAACTAAAAGCAATTCATCCAGCACATGACAACAAAAATGCTCAGGAAAGGCAATCTGTCTAAAAACCATAGAATTACAAGCGAGCTAGATCCTATGAATAACCATTGCTCGAAGAACATTCCAGATAAATCTTTGACAATCCGTCATCTTCCCCCAATCACCTAATAGTGCATTCTTCCATCTATTTTCAGTAGACAGATGCCCACAATCCTAAACCATGTGAGAATTTTGTGCCATACAAGTCTTATGATAGCACAACCCAGAAACCAATGCAATTGTGTTTCTAAAGAAAATCGACAAAGAGGGCAATAGGAGACATATCCTCACCCCACTTAGCAAGCCTATCCCAAGTCAAGAATCCGATTGAAACCATCCTCCACAAAGTGAAATTTAGTCAAGCAGAGAAAATAGAAGACCAAGCACGCCTTAAGCGTAATCCCCATATGAGAATGCCATCATGTGAAGCATAAGAGCTCAAGCCAAATCAAAAGAATCATCATTGGAGAAATCCTTGAGTGCAAGATGAGGGATAGACTTAGCACCATCAATAGTCACCCCAAATCAAAGATCCAAGGATGTGAAGATAAAAGAACTAGTCAACCAGACATCAGGGATCCGAGAAAGAAGGGTTTGCAAAAAGCCCAACTCTGTAGTTGTTGCCGATACTATAGTACCAAAGTATCCCAATTATGCTATTATGAAAACCTAGCATCCCAGAGGTCTTTGTTATTGTAGACGATAGTTTTGTAATCATCTGAACTTGATTCTTTATTGATCTGAAATGTCTCTCTTGTATGAGAACAAACGATCTCATCTAGCTCAACTTCTTTACGTTATGTAGTAGCCAACAAAGTTTTTTCCCTAAGTGGGTTTCCCCCCAAATGTTTCAAATTGCCCATGCTTGCCTCCCCCCACCCCTTTTACACCTTTTAAGATTATTTGCTTAAATAAACTTGATGACAAAACTTTTGGGTGAAAAACTACAAAGTTTAGCCTTTGAAGTGCCTCATCCTAACTTATACATCAATAAACCTTGCACGCACATGCATTCACTAACATCATTTTAGTATCTCCTTTAACCATAGCATTAATAAACTTGCCCTAAACTTGTAATGGGATTGGATTTTAGAGTAAGATGGACACATGTGTAAGTAGTATCATTCTTGTTGCCTTGTTATGACATGTTCTTGCATAATATCACCCTTGTTTTGTAAGTGAATTCCAAAATGGATAGAGTAATTCTACCTTGTACTTCACCTAGTTTTACTAGGGTATCCTCCTTGAAACGATGAAATATTTATTAATCATGATGATGTGCATGTGGGAGGTACTATCATCAAAACTCTAGCATCCATCTTTTGTGTATAGATGGCATGTAATCGTCTCCAGTTTGCTGTATACTCTCTATTCTTTGTTCAATTTCTGTTCTGTTGCGCCGTGTAATTTAACAGATGATACCATGGCCTCCACCAAGGAGTTAGATGCAATTGAGACACATGGAAAGAGAACAAAAGAAAGTTCTTTAATTACACTTCTAGCATGGGAGAAGTAAAATCTTCTGATGTTCCTTCTTAGAAAAAGCAAAAACTAATTAAAGGCAACAAGGGGTGCTTCCTTCAACTGTTTCGGATTCGGAAGGAAGGGTGATTTTTTATTTGTGAGGAGCATGGGCACACTCAAGTTGACTGCCCAAACAAGCCAAGAACCTCACAGAGACCACTATCGAAGCTCAAATCAAGACCACCTCCAAAGTCAAAGATAGCTGCTCAGGCTACTTTGACAATTATTTTTATTAACATCCTCGAACACCCTCATTTTTGTGATTGTTCTTTTAATAATTTATTGTTTGGTCCTCATGATATCTACCAACAAGATTATGGAGAGATGAAAGGGACCCAGATTCATATTCTCTTTGATCAGGGTAGTTCTCACAATTTTGTTAGCCACAAACTTGTGCAAAAACTACAATTGACTATGACACCTAGTGATCACACCTACGAGGTGTAGCTTCCAGCTAGGAAGCAGTTTTGGATCGCAACGTCTCTCAACTTCCAATCAAGATTCAAGCATATGAGGATATTTTAGAATGCTACATTATGCACTTAGATAATGTAGACTTGTTGTTGGGCATAGAATGGCTTAAAACCCATGATGTCCAATTTGGTTGGAAATCACATACTCTTTCTCTTTTGCACAGAGACACCTGTCTTACGATACAGTGTGATGATATGCATCCCTCTGAGGGACCTTTTGTAAATGCGATTCAAGTTTGGAATATATTAAAAACAACTTCTTATGATGCGTTTCAATGTGTTTTAATTCCATTCTCTTCATTTGTTGTTTCTGTGCCTAATACCAATGATTTAAGTGTGGTTGACCATCTTGAATTAAAGAAGTTGTTAAACAACATTAATGATGTACTCCAAAAGGGGACGTGGACCATCACATAGATTTAGTCCATAGTGCTTAGCCTATAAGTATACCACCTTATAGGATGAGCTAGTTAGAGGAGGATTAGTTGGCTCAGCAACTTCAAGGTTATTTAAAGTTGGGGCATATACGCTCGAGCAAATCACCCTAGGGTGCTCCCCTTCTTCTAAGGAAAAAGAAAGATGGTTCATGGTGGAGAATGTTTGTGGATTATAAAAGATTCAATAAAGTCAAAAGTAAGAATAAGTATCATCTCCCTCACTTTGATGACTTATTGTTGACAGATTGGCTGGAGCTAAGTACTTCACTAAGATTGACTTACGTAATAGATACCACTAGATCCGTATTAATGTGAAACATATTGCAATGATAGCCTTTTGGACCAGGTATGGTCATTACGAGTTTCTTGTATTAGCTTTTGGATTGACCAATGCTCCCGCAACCTTCTAATAGATGATGAATGACTTGTTTTGAGAGTACTTAGCTTGGGCAAGTTTGTTGTTGTGTTCTTGGATGATATCTTAGTTTATAGCAAGATTTTAGAGGACAAAATTGGTCATCTTAGGATCATCTTAATTTTATTAAGACAAAATGAGATGTATGCTAAGCATAGTAAATGTGATTTCTTTATGAAATAGAATATTTACTTAGGACACAAGATTTCTCTTGAGGGTGTTAGCATTGATGAAATCGTATTCAAAAGGTTTAACTTGGCCTATACCTTAGATAGTGAAGCAACTTTGCTCTTTCCCAGGATTTACTATCTTTTTATGAAAATGAGTAGGTGATTATTCTAAAATCACAGTCCCCTTGACCAACACATTGAAGGTTCATATGTGTAGGTCCACTCAGGCTATTACTTGGAATGAAGATTTGAACAAGGCTTTTGATACTTTAAAAAATTGTATCAAAAGTGTGCGTATTCTAGCATTGCTCGATCCTACCTGGCCTTATGTGCTAGAGGTTGACGCGAGTGAGTATGCCATTGGGGAAGCATTATTCCAAGAGGATTCTAAGAGGGTCGACTTGTGGCTTTTGAGAGTAAAATACTCGATGATACTCAATATCATTGGCCTACCATGGAGAAGGAACTTTATATGTACTCATTTATGCTATCAAGGTTTATAGACATTATTTGTATGGTTTCAAATTTGTTGTATTGATTGATTATAAGTGGATTAGATATATTTGTGAAGGGGATGATTTGAGGGGTAGAAAGGAAAGGCTAGGTGGTCAGAATTAATGTAGGACTTTGATTTTGAGATTTGGTATAGAAAAGGTTCTTTGAACAGTCGTGTAGATGCCTTAAGTCAGTTTAAGATGGTAAATGCTTTGTCACTTCCCATGATATCCTCTAACCTATTTGAATCCTTGAGACGGCTTTGCATGACTGATAGTCATTTCAATCATTATTGGCAGAAGGTCTAGGATGGGAGCTGACCAAGACTTAAGGATTGTGCCACCTACTATTCAGGTGGTGGGAGGTCAGTGGATGATCTCAAATGGCTTGTTGTTCTAACATGATAAATTTGTGTACTGGATTTGTTGGATCTTTGATCCATGATTCTTTGAGAGTGTCATGACGCCTCTAGTGCTAGACATCCTGGAGTGTACCCAGGACTCTGTCTATTGTGAAACATAGTTTTTGTATTCCTAAGCTAAGAGAATTTGTTTAGGACTATGTAGTAGCTTGCTGACTTGTCAAGTGACCAAGGTAGAGTGTCTTCAAAGCGCAGGGTTACTCCAGCCCTTGGAAAATCCTGGTAATAAGTGGGAAAGTATTTCCATGAATTCTATCATAGCATTGCCATGAATATACAAGGGTTATGATTCCATACAGGTTGTCATGGACCCCTTGACAAAGATGGCTAGATTTCTACCTATTAGATCATGCATTATAGCGAGTCAGTTGGTTCATCAGTTCGTTGACCAATTATTCCATCTGTATGGGTTGTTGGGCTGACATAGTCCGTGATAGGGATTCTAAGTTTATGAGTGAATTTTGGATGCTTGTTTTTGACAAGTTAGATACCACTCTTAGTCTGAGTTTCTCTAAACATGATCATTATGATGACATACAGAAGTTGTGAACCAAATTCTAGAAGATATGCTTTAGGCATATGTTTCCAAGAGGCAATCCTCATGGGAAGAATACTTACCCATGGTTGAATTTGCTTATAATTGTGCAAAGCATTCAAGTACTGATATGAGTCCTTTTATGCTTATATACAGCTTTCAATCTAAGTCACCAATAATGGTCAGACTTAAGGGAATCAAGAATGATGATGCTAAGACATTCTTGCAAGAGATGAAAGAGATGTTGCAGTTCATCAAGGAATCTATTAGAAGTGCCCAAGATAGTAATAGACATCACTCGTCTCAAGAGTTCTCTATTGGAATGATTCTATTGGAATGATGGTATATTTGTGTATTCCCAAGGAATCCAAGAGCCTAAGTACTGAATAGGTTAGAAGATTATCACCTAGATACTGTGGTCCATACAAGGTTATCCGAAGAATTGGCCAAGTTGCATATGAACTGGAATTGCCTCCTAATGTAAGACTTCATCTAGTCTTTCATGTCAATAGATTGAAGGAAGTACATTGTGATGAAGATCAGGTAGTTACTCCTCAAGGACTTATAGAGGTTGAGGACTTGACCTTTGTACCACACAAACTAGAAAGTATTCTTGGATTTTGTGAACATCAAGTTGGAAATAGGATGATCACGGAATACAAGATTATTGTGGAAGGATCATGTCGAGGTGGACTCTACAAGGGAGACATTGACTAACCTTAAGAGAGAGATTTTAGGATTTCTTATGAGATTATAAGTGAGTTCTTAGAGGAAGGGGAGTATGTCATGTGCATGGATTGTACCTGACATGTGCTTACACACAGAAGACTAGCTTTGATAGCTTGGGGAGGCTAGGGGGGCTAGGCAGGCAATTCTTAGGTTGGGTTGCTAGGGAAATGGATGAGTTAGGGTTCTTGCTATTTTTAGTAGCATTAGGCTCGAGCCTATATAAGGAGACTAAGGGTTCATTTTTCAGTCACATAAGTCAGAGCATAAGCTTGGATCTTCCGTGTTGGCCGACGTGCACCTACTTGCTAGCGTAACCCGGATCCACAACCATCTTGGTGTCCTATACCACTAGGTGGTGCCCATAGTAGCCTAGCCTATGGCTCAAGGGGGATGCTCAGATTTTATGGATCCTAGGCCCCCGAGCATTATGATGGTTTTGTAGTGAGCATGCATGCGCCTCTCTTTGTGGTTCTATGATCGGTTGCTTGTGCTTGTGTCCAAGTCGAGATTCCCAAGAGTGATCATGGTTGTGTCAGGCCAGGTAGCCAATTTCCAATGTTTTAACTTCTTCTTCAGCTTCTCAAGCACCCAATCCATGTGCTAGCATTGAGTGATTGTCCATCCCAGAGGGTAACCAAGATGACATACCGGTTGGTGTTGGCAAAACAAGTCCCCTCGGCATAAAATATAATGCCAATCTTACACATGGAGAGGAAGGAGCTTAAATTTCTAAAGATTTACTTACAAACCAGCTGCGCTTCCATATAAAGATAGGGCATGTATGAGACATGAAAGATCCCTTGTCGTATTATGAGGCATGAATAAAGAATCATCAGCATTGCCTGGGCAATCAGAGTCCTTCTACCAGATATTTCTAGACCCTACAATGCACCTTTAGCTACTACATGATCCATGTAACAAAGCAAAGGATGAGTAGCTATGACATAAAGCATAGGACTGAGAGGAAATCCTTGCCATACCGAGAGAAAAAAAGTGTCCATTGATTTGTAATAGCACCCACCAAAATGGTTGCATCCTTATTACCTTGATATAGCTAGTAAAGATTCTACATTTTCCCCCCAAAGCCAAGAGATTTCATGGTCAATGAGATAAAATCCTATTGAACTATATCAAAAGCCTTTGCAATATCTACATGCCACAGGAGAACATCTTGTTCAGTGTACTTAGCATATTGAATCCCTACATATGTATTGGCAATATTATATGTAATGTGTCTGCATGGAATAGAGCCATACTACATGGGGTGCATACCTTCATGCGACTAATCCTTGATACGGGCTACTATCATCTTAGCAACAATGGGTCACCATTCTTAGGGAGTAATTTAACTAGATCTTTCTTCCAACTGGCTGACATCTATTGAGTTTCCCAAGCATGGCTAACCATAGCTAATAATTTCGAGGAAATGATATCCTAGTATTCTAGAAAGAACTCTGCTACTATAAGACCACACCAACTAGGACTTTTCCATTTTCCACATTCTCTAATGGCATCTTTGAGTTCACACTCCTAAAAAGGGTCTTCAAGCTTCACCTCCTATCATGGAGATAAAATAGGATTGACATATCGAAGAAGCTCTTGTTGAGCAGACATCACAATATGAGAGTGTGAGTCAACTTGCCCAAATTGAGTGACTTCATCAACCTTCTACGCTGCCAACAAAAGATCCTCACGGTCGACAACTCTCCAAGCTGCAAGCAAGGTAGCTCCATCTAAAAGCTCCTGTGACTCCAACCTACTACAAACAACCGAACGACTCGGCTAGCTCCATGCTCCAACAAGCTTCAAGGAGCTCAACATCAAACGACAGCCTCTACAATGTCCACAACTAGCCCTACACACACTCTAGGCTCCATTGACTACAACACTTCCACAGAGCGACCACTAGAGCTTTTCGGCCAGCTAGCGCTTCCAAACATCACCTACACACCTCTCTAATTGGCTAGCACTCTTGCTCCTGCTCCATAGCCTAGACAATGACCTTCTGCATCTCATCGGTAGTTTCAAGCATAGGCACCTCCATCGAGTACACTGGCAGTTCCAAGCACAGGCTCTTAGTGCCACCCATGACCTTCTTTACAACGTATGCCTCCAAACAGACGAGCAATGCCTTCCAACCTTGCCTCTACCATAGCATGCACCAAGACCCTACTTGCCAGTCACACCATTGAATAACTACAATGAGCTTGCAGACGCGCCTCCACGCCTTCATGCAAACGGCAGACCTCCAAGCAGCAGATGCCAACTCCAAAGAGCTCGCACATTCCGTCACCCTATATACAAGGGTAACCACACACACAGAGGTGTGGTCTATTGGCTCACACATGGCAATCAACTAACCATGCCATAGGATAACAGGATAAGATCAAGTTAACCACGGGTTGGTCTACATTGTGCCACGTAGCACCTTATCTCCCATGTGCCACATCAGCACAGGGAGACCCTATCCTACCACATCATCAGATATCTCATCAGCTTACCACATCATCAGCTAGCATTGCCATGTCAACAGTATGACATCAGCATTGCCATGCCATCATCCATGTTAGCACGTCCATGTCATCTACCATGTCATCAGGGTTGACCAATCAACTACCGCATCACCCTATCCAGTCAGCATTACCACACCATCATTGCCATGTGGTGCAGTCCCCTATAGGCACAGTCCCTTGCCAAGCACACTGTGCATGTGACACACAACTGCCACATCATCATTGCAAATTTTCACCCTTTTTTCCCCTCCACCTAGATCAAGTCGTATCTCTTGATCCAGGGAGAATTTGAGGGCACTCTAAAATGGAAAATCGCTTGATTATTTGTGCTCTATGCGATTGTCACATCATGCACACAGTTTGATGCAAGTATCACTCACTTTTGAGCCTTGCCAACAAATCTACTTCCTTCATGCACATCAGCCTCTACATTGATGCATCTGACCTAGCACATAAAAAGAACCAAAGAAAAAGAAATTATTTGCTGTTCTTTTCTTTGATCAATGGCTAGTCTAGATCTAGATTAGAGTAGACTAGATCACCATAGTGGAGATGATTTGAATTTCTCCAAGTTGCCAATCTAAGCCATGCCCGAAATTCCCGACTAGTTCCTACTCAAAGTCACACTCCCTACGCTCACATGCGGGGTTTCAGATCATCACATTACTTGAAACCTGACGTTCATTAGTTTAGTGAGCATTTTCAGTGGTATTGGCACATTGTATGAGTGGGCAGATTGCAGACTATTGCAGATTTGCACTTCACATTGCCACCATTGTAAAGCCTGTAATTAGGCCATTTTTTGGCATTTGTGCACATCATTTTGAGCCTTGTAAAGCCTCTTGCGATTCCCCGCATCATTTGGCACAAGCCTTGTAAAAGATTGGTTTATATATTGCAGTTCTATCTTCACTGACAGTTCATATTTCAATTGGCATAGTCAGTGTTTTGCAATTGATTCAGATAGTGAGTTCACAGACACTTTGAGTACATTTATTGCACCATGTCTACGACTAGCAACCTCAATCTGGAGACATCTGCTAAGCTAGACAACTCCAATTACAGCACATGGAAATATTGAATAGAGAACATTCTTGTACTTCATGAGAAAGGGGAGTATGTCGATGGATCTACACCTAGACCATTAGACGATCTAGCCAGCAATAGCTCTACTCCACCTATTGTCACAGCACCAGCACCGAGAGATCTCCAGCTACACAAACTATTTTCACGCCTATAGCAGATCCTGCCATTGCCCCCGAGCACATGTAGAATGGGGCAAGAAAGACAAGTATGCATATCATCTGATCAAGAAAAATGTGCAAGATGTCATGCTAGGATAGCTCAACACAGTTAAGACATCAAAAGACGCATGGGATATGTTTGCAGCTCCCTACGAGTCAAAGAGCACTTCTAGGATTCTCGCACTAAGAAAGCAAATCAACCAGAGAGACCGATCATGCTTATGTACTGAGAATCAAAGATTACAACAACCAACTCACAGCAGTAGGAGAGACCATGAATCCAGTAGAAATGGTTCAAGTCATGTTGAATGGATTGGGAGAGAAACTAGTCCAGAGTATTGCCATCCAACACCAAATTCCGACATTGGAAGAACTTTAGTAGATTTTACTTGGTGAAGAACTCAGGATTAAGGCCATTCATGCATGTAAAGGTCATTCCAATGATCAAGCATTCACAACTTCAGATAGAAGTAGAGGTAGAGGCAGAGGCAAAGGTAGATCATTCCAAAAAAGTGGTCATCATCAACAAAATTGCAAGGATGAGGGAATGCATCAACCAACGTGTCAAACATTCAATGCAACTACTCACTATGAAAGAGATTGCCGCAAGAAGCAATATGACCAAGGCGGTCAATCTAGTAGCAATTGAGGGAATTCCCACAGAAGAGGAAATCATCATGGTGGACATTCTAGTCACAATCATTATGCAAATGAACATGGGAATATGTTCCTTGCAAACAAGGAAATGCATAAGACTAATACAGTGTATCTAAACACTAATTTGAATTCAAAAGAGGATTTCAGCTTTCAAGTCGACCAAGTAGATCAGGATCCTTGTTGGTACATTGACAGCTTATATGACAAAGCATCAAGAATGGTTCACAGAGATGAAACCATTAGAAGGTCATCTACATGGCAAAAGAATGTCATCTACAGGGCAGATAATACACTGAATCCAATTCAAGGGACATACATTATTGCTATGAACAATTTCACTGGTACAAAAGGACTGGTGAAGGATGTACTCTATGTTTCGAAACTCAGCAAGAACCTCTTGTCAGTACATCAAATGATAGAACACAACTACCGAGTCATCTTTGACGGAGATGAATGCACTATCAGAGACAAATCTACAAGATTTAATTTAGTAGGAAAAGGAGTCAAGGAAGGACGCTTGTTCAGAATGCTATCTATAGTACCAAATTTGCATGCCATGTCAGCTCAACTACAATACATGCCACAGTTGGGACATTTGTGATCAAGGGATGCATGTGTGCATCCACTAGCAGCAGTCACATGTTTGAGTGTGTGTAGGTAGTGTAGCACACTTAGTGCTATGATGTGTTAAGACCATGACACAAGTGGTGATGTAGTACAAAGGTCCCCACATGGGGAGGTGCCTATGATATAGGGCTGATTGCCATTGATGTAGGAGAGTTGCCACTGATTTAGGACACCCTCTCTCCATTTTTATAAAAGAGGGACTTCCCTCTCAAATCAATAGAGCACCCATTTCAATATCTTATGTGTTTACACTCCTCTTGCCATAGTGCATCTATTCTCCCCCACTTTCCCACATTTGTTATTAGAGCCTTTCTACCCTCCTTGAGCCCTTAATCCATTTCAGCTTCAAACTGCCACCTCGCCCTTCTTTTTCGCTCTCCACCTTCTTTTCCATTTTGCATTAGTTTTCACCAAAATTTGCTTAGCCTTGTTCTCTTCATCTGCTAGGCCATTTGCCAAGCCCTTTGAGCTGACACATCCTTGACTTGGGCAACTCTCTGGCTCAGAGGAATTGTAGAATGCTTGCCTCTACCATGCGTGCCAACACAATCTTCATCTGATGAACTTTCAACAAATTAGTTATGCTGGAGTGAAATTTATTAAGAAAAAACAAGAAGAGAGATATAGGAAGCAACCAGGAGGGAGCAGCAGTCTCCTCCACAATCAGCTCATATTCTCCCCACACAATACAATTGAACACTACTAAGGTCAACACCCATACATAGTACAAAAGAGCTAACTATGGTTGAGTCAGTGTGACTCACCTTATTCACCTACTCACACAATAGGAACAATAACCGAGAGCTTGATTCCCAACACTCCCCCTCAAGCTCAAGTAGGGAGCATAACACCAAGTAGCTCTCTAAAGCATGTAAACTTATCTCTACCCAATGACTTGGTAAAGATATCTGCAACCTAATCTTCAGTCTTCACATGTATGAGATCAATCTTCTTTGATAACACCATCTCTTTGATGAAATGGTATTGCACCTCAATATGCTTAGTTCTAGCATGATAAACCGGATTACTTGCCAACTGCACACTACTCATGTTATCACAATAAAGTCTGACTGGTTTTTCCACATGTAGTCCCAAATCCTGCAAAAGCTTCTGAAGCCAAGCAATCTCACATGCAGCCAATGCTGCACCTCTGTACTCTACTTCTGTACTAGACAATGCCACTGTGGGTTGCTTTTTACTACTCCAACTCACCACTACACTACCAAGGCTGAATGCATAACCACTGGTGGATCTCCTGTCATAGGCACAATCTGCATCTGTGTATCCAACCAGTTCTATATCCTTTCCATACTCATAGAAGAGTCCATACTAATATGTTGCCTTGACATAGCGCATAATCCTCCTCACTGCATCCAAGTGAGGCTTTCGTGGCTTCTACATAAACTGACTAATGAGTCCCATAGCATATGCCAAATCAGGCCTAGTGGTTGTCAAATATATCAAGCTACCAACCATCTGCCTATACATGGTAATGTCCTCAATCTCAGCTCCAAAATCGCCATAATCTTCAAGTTTTGATCCAAGGGGATATCCATTGGTTTGCAATCCTTCATGCCAAACTTCTCCAGCATATTTAAGGCATACTGCCTTTGCATAAGCCAAATGCCATCTGGTGTTCACAACACCTCTATGCCAAGAAAGAACTTCACGTCCCCTAGATCCTTCATATCAAACTCCATTTTTAGCTTGCTCTTAATTTCACCAATGCCATCATCATCACTACCAGTCAGAATTAGATCATTAACATAAATCACAATCACAACATATCCAGCAATCGTCTTCTTTGTGAACATTGAATGATCAGCCTTCCCAACTGCAAAACCAAGCCCCTGTAGGTATCTGCTGATCCTTTCATTCCATGCTCTAGGTGCTTGCTTCAGCCCATAAAGAGCTTTCTTCAACCTGCAAACATAGTTGGGATAGTCAGAGTGCACATAACCCTCGAGCTGAACCATATAGACTTCCTCCAACAAGTCAACATTTAGGAAAGCATTCTTGACATCCATTTGCTACAATTTCCAGCCATTTGCAGCAGCCAATGCTATGACAGTTCTCACAGTTGCCATCTTGGCAACATGGCTGAAAGTTTCCTCATAATCTAGCCCATACTACTGTGCATACCCTTTGGCAAACAGCCTTGCTTTATACCTTTCCACTGATCCATCAGCCTTGCATTTTACTTTGTAGACCCATTTGCAACCAATAGGATTCTTGCCTTCAGGCAACTCCACCAAATCCCAAGTCTGGCAAGGGCATCCCTCTCCTCATCCATGGCATTCCACCAATGACCATGTTGCACAGCCTCACCAAAGATAGTTGGCTCAGTATGTCCCATAACTTTTGTCATATTGCATAATGTCGAGTAGCATAACCACTATAAGTTAACTTGTCAACAGGATACCTGACTCTCTGTGACCTTCTCACTGGAGTGCCTAACTCTCCTCATTCATGAGGAGGTATGTACTTGCTTCCCTTGACTCCAGGTGTAGACACAGATGGTATACCTAGCTCACTATCCAAACTGTCACTACATGACGAACCATAGCCACAATTTGATGGCCCAGGGACATCATTTTTAGCTTGCGAAAGCACCTCAACAACCTTGGCTTTTCCTTTATCTCTCCCCCACACTGACATAGCAGTGTCAATGGAATTGCATAACCTGGCAAACCAAGGATTCAATGTAGTAGAGCCAATAGATGTAGGCCTAGATATGGATGTACTAATTTGCTGATTTTTATCATATGCATGACCTGCAGATGCATCGTTTGAAACAACCAATTTTGGCTTGCCATACCAAGATTCCAACTCATCAAAAACAACATCCCGACTCACCATAGTCTTCTTGGTCGATGGGTTGTAGCATTTGTAACCCTTCCGGTTCTGTGCATAGCCAATAAACACACATCTTTCAGCTTTGGGATCCAACTTCCATCTCTTTTCATCTGGTATATGCACATATGCTAAGCTGCCAAACACTTTTAAATGACTGACATCAGGCTTCTGTCGATACAATTTCTCATATGGTGTGAGCATATGAATGTTAGCAGCAGGAGTGTGATTCAACACATACACTACAGTTGCAAGTGCTTCTACCCAATAACAATCAGGTAAGTTCTTTTCATTCAACATGGCTCTACTAGACGAACCAATCACCCCATTCTTACGTTCAACCACTCCATTTTGCTATGGTGTATATGGGCATGTAAGCTCCCATCTAATCCCATGATAGGCTAAGAAGTCATCAAATTCATTTGACAGATATTCACCTCCATTATTTGATCTCAAGCATGTGATATATGACCCAAACTCCTTTTCAACAATTTTCTTTGAAATGCTTGAAGGCAGGCAGGACCTCATCCTTATGTTTCAAAAAATATAGCCATGTATACCGGCTGAAATCATCAACAAATGTGACATAATATGATGAACCTCCCATCGAGGTAGTCTGAGCTTGACCCAGACATCAGTGTGAATCAACTGCAAGGGTCTATTACTTTCCCGCATATGCTTAGTAAATGGCAACCTGGATTGCTTCCCAAATTGGCATGCAGGACATACATGCTCCAAAGCATTATACTTAAACTTTGGTAGGCCAACAACAATGCCTTATGCTACATATTTTTCAGCTTCTGGATATTAATATGACCAATGCATTTGTGCCAAATTTCCAAATCAGAGACAACACCGGTACCATGGGTAAACATGACAGTCTTTAGTTCCGGCGTGCTTGCATCTAAAGTAAACATTCTTCCTTGCCTTTTCCCTTTCACAATCAACTTGCAGCCATTACCAAACTCCTCAATGAAGCATCCATCCTTATTAAACAACCTTCTTTGTCATAGGAGAAGTAGTTGGGAGATGACGTGATCATGACCCTGATTTCACACTCGCTAGTGTAATTGATCAGTTATAGTTTTGATATCAATCACATATTCTAGTATCGTTCTCCCCCTTCTTGAAATATTGTTAAATTTCTGTTTCAACTGTATCTTTCTGGCACTTGTTGTGGTGCCATAATACCTCATCAAGATATCCCAAGCATTCTTGGGGGATGTGCAACTCATAATCTGCATGACCATGGCATCCGAAATACAAAGAGAAAGCTAGTGTACAGCACCTTTCGTGCTCTCTTTAGCCAAGCCTTGTGGCTCTTGATTTGATCCTGAGTAGGATTCTTGACAGGCATGTTAGGCTTTGCCTCATCACCAATAATGAGATCCCAATACCCTTTTTCAATCAGGAAATTTTCCATCTGAAACTTCCAAATGTGTAATTATTTTGATCCAAATTCTTTCCAACAATCTGTGTAATGTTGTCACTGCCTCTAGCATTAGCCATGGTTTTCAACATCAAATTTCTGCAACTTTTTGCTGTTTTGCATAGTCAATAACTTCCGCACGTTACCTCAGATGCAAAAACTATCATAAGGTTTCAATGTTATTTGCTGCTAAAAATAGGTACCTGCACACTTTTGACAACAGTCCAGAAACTTCTAGTTACTAGTTCAATGGATTAACAGGACAAGAGACTGAGCTAATGTTGTATGCTACGAGTGCCACCAGAAAGGTCATTATCGCACAGAATGTCCCACTACTTTGCTACTATCACTGGCAAGGCATAGCATCTATCAAGCTACTTAACATTAACATCCAACCACTGGGCATCCAAATACCATCACATATATCCATGAACATTGCAATATCATGCCTGCAACTGCATTTGACAATTTGACAGTAAGTTGTAAACTGTAACTTTTTTTGATTTTCCCAAGCTCATAACTTTTGACAGTAAATCCAAATGAACTTGCTTCCAAAAGCAAAGTCGGAGCTTGTATACTTGCCTCCAACTTGTCAGTTCAGAACAGCATCCAAATCCACACAGTTTGAGAAATAAACAGTCCGAAAAATGACAATTTGATCACTTTTGAACAAAAAAACAACAGCAACACTTTTTGTGTTTGGAGGAACACGGGAGTCCTGGTAGCTCACAGAGAGACTGAGACTCCACAAAAAAGATGTATGAGGATGTAGCAAACCTTTCGGGTGCTGGAAAAGGAAGAAAGCAAGTCGTATATCACTTTTGAAGTCTCCAAAAGCTGTCTAGGAGCAAAAACACGAGATCTACAAGCTGAAGATTCTCCTCACTTGATAGGAGATGTAGGAGAGTTTTTTTCAGCCACAAACAACCTCCACAGAGCTAGGCGATGAGGTTTGGAGAGACATTTCACAAACAACCCCAGAGAGCTGGGTCATGAGGTTTGGAGAGACGTTTCACAAATAACCTCTAGAGAGCTATGCGATGAGGTTTGGAGAGACGTTTTTTCTTCTTACTGCTATATATACCTCTTGCTTGGCTCAAACCAAGTAGTAGTTGTCCAGAAAGAGAGATCAGCTCCGTTCTATCACACCCAAACACTAAAAACGAGTTGTGTTTTGTCAAAATACATCTCTTACGAGCAACCTATGGGTAATAGCGATCTCCCCTTAGCAAGAAGACATCAATTGGATAGCTCCCAAGCCAAACAGAAGCTGAAAATTGCTACTTCAGTCCAAAAAATGAGATCTCTTCTTTGAAGCATCAGAGTAGGAGAAGCACTCCCGCAAGCTTCCACAAGCGAAGGCAAGGAACGGTAGCTCTGATACCATATTAAAAAAACAAGAAGAGAGATATAGGAAGCAACCAAGAGGGAGCAACAGTCTCCTCCACAATCAGCTCATATTCTCCTCATACAATACAATTGAACACTTCTAAGGTCAACACCCATACATAGTAGATAAGAGCTAACTATGTTTGAGTCAGTGTGACTCACCTTATTCACCTACTCACACAACAGGAACAATAACCGAGAGCTTGATTCCCAACAAAATTGTGCTAATTCCTTTAAGCCACAGTAGGGCAATGCTAAGAGCTATCTACTAATGTATTTTGAACTTGAATTGATCAATATCTGAGGAGAAATTAGCAAAAACACAGTCGAAATAGGTGCATCTCTCCACGGCGACACAACACGACATTTCACAATTCCTTTTGTGGGGACACTCTTTGGTATACAAGCTTCATTTCTATCCAAAAACCCTCTCAAAACTACTTCCTTCAGCTCCAATTTTGGCCTCCAGCTTCAGATTGTTCGATTTGGGGGAGACAGTCAAAATATGGTCAAAGTTTGACCATCCTAGAGGTTTCACCAGTCCAAAATTTTTTTCTATATCTGTTTTAGTTGGCTGTGCTAATAGATCTCTGTTTGACTAAGTATTGAATCCGAAATGGACTCCATAAGTGTCATGGTACTTGTCATTTATGGTGATGATGTTTATATTGTCTATGTTGGAGTGGCATTTCCAAAGGGATAGTCATCATTTTGGAGATGGGTGACTTGTGTTGAAGGAGACTTCTTTGTAAGGGACTAGACACTGCCACATTAGTGGTAAGACCTTCCCAATATGCCTTCATCATGTTGTTCCTCTAACATTGATTATGTATTTCAGAGAGGAAAGCATTCCGAAAGAAGCCTAGAATGAGAGTAAAGTCCTGTAATGGTGAATATTTCATCAAGGTGAACACCAAAAAAAAGATATGTGCCTTATGTGGAGTACCCAATCATACTATGGAGTATTTCCACCTAAAAAGGTTTTCTCAATAGTTGCTCTCCAAGAGGCAAGCCTAAGAAGAGGAGAGAAATGACTCCCACTACAACTCCAAAGAGAATGAAGCATATCATGTGAAGAAGAGCTACATCAACAACAAAGCAAATCTTGCTGAAGGAAGAACTCCATCAACAAATGAAGAATCAAATTTTGTGGTATATTGGGCTTTCTACCAACACATTAAAATTTAGTCACCACTTGGTCATGTAGTCAATTTTGGAGGTTCTCTGCCTGGAGTAGTACTCCAAAAAGAATGTCTTGGTTATGTTTTTCCTTATAGTCTTTTGTAAATCACCTTTGGTCACCATATGATGTAGGCCATGTGATATGTGTTTGCCCCCATGTTACCTCTTGCAGACATGAGAAACTAGGTCCACACATAGGCCTAAGATTAATCCTTGTACATGCAAGGGAGATAACCATTTGGGGGGGTCTATCCCATTTTTGTAAACCTTGACCCTTGGGCACCTTTGCTAGCATGAGATCCTAGCCATAGATATATCCTTGACCACCATGATTTTCAAATTTAATTCCTTTAGTTTGCAAGAAAATGTTAAGCACCCACAATAGACACATGGGTGTTGGGAGAGTCTTCAATCTTTCTTGCATACAAGACTTGCAATTGATCAAAGAGGCTCCTTTTGCATTTTTTTGTTTGATTTTCTCTTAATTTTGTGGGTCTACGGCCAAAGTTGTTGCTTGTGGTGAGCCATGCATAGGCTAAAATTAGACTGGTGGCAAAAGCGAAGGAAGCAATGGAGATTTTTGTCTATCCTCCATTGAAGCTACGGTAATCTTGTAAACTTTCCTAATAATAGTCTCAAAAGTATACTTCTTGTGTGGAAACATGGCAACATGTGTACTTGTGATTTCTTTAGAACTCAACATGGTGTAATTTTTGACTATGTCATTCAACTAGCTTCATCTTCTTTTGCCCATATAGGGTATGTGTGCTTTTGTTTGGTTGTAATTAAAGGCAATATATTTAGAAACTTACAATTTTTGTCTATGAGAAGAGTATGAGTACTTTGCATTGGTAGACACCTCTTTTTGAACAATTTGGCATTGGTACACTCCACTTTGAACAATTTGCCAAAGGCATGATGTATAACTTGGTAGTTTGTCTTGATTGTTAGAGCGTCTGGAATTCTTGCCTTTTCCTCTATAAGACCCTCTTGCACCTCCTCTTGCTGTGAAGGCAGTATTATGATTCTTCGAATATGTTTGAGACCACAACTCAATTGCTCCTACATGAGTGTGTCTGACATGAGTTGAATGTGGGAGGTGCATATTGAGTGACTAATGCGGTCACAAACTGCCCATAATTTGATCCAAGTCCATTGATGGCAAGCTGGACTAGTCTTTCTTGTTTGAGCTCATGTCCAAGTGCTGTGAGCTAATCACCAAGGTCCTTCCATCTGAGTAAGAAGTTAGGACTTGATTCATTTGGAAGCATTGGATTGTTGTTCAGTTGATTCTCCAACAAGAGAATAGGTGATATGTTGTTGGAATTGTACCTCCTTCCCAAAGCTTTCCACGCAAGTACATTTGAAGTCTGCCCACAAAGAAGAGGGATCATCATATCTTTCACATTGAAATTGATGATATTCAGGGCAAGTCAAGCCTTGGTATCCCACTCTTTCTGTTTCTTTGTGAGATTTAGTTGTTGTTGATCTGCCATAAGAGGAGTTGCTGAAGTTGGATTGGGTCTCTTCTCATCTTCTGTGAGTATGTCCCACAAGTTCTTCAGCTGAAAAATGTTCAAAATTTTTAACTTCCAATTGCCATAGTTGTTATCATCAAGCTTGCTACTCTGATCAAGAAATATGACATCATCATGTGTTTTCACCACGGTGCACCAAAAATCAAATCTTGTATACAAATTGCAACAAATTGCCAGTGATATCTAGAGGCTTTACAAGGTTTGTAGAAGTGGTGCAAAAGCCGAATGCCAAAATAGTCAACTAGTGACTTTACAATGTGGCATGTGCATGCAAAGGTGCAACTGTCTTGAATCAGGAACCCAAACTGCCAAGTAACTCAACAAGAGTGAAGCTATCCTCTGTCAAAGAATGGAATAGGTGTCGATATGTGTGAGATGAATGCCGATGATAGGTTCCATATGGACTGACACCGTTCGAAAACTAATCGGGAATTTTTGGGCAGGGCTTCAGATGGGCATTTGTGGATTATCTCCTCTAAGGTAGCTAGTCCTATAACTAGTCTACACATTGAACAATATGAAAAAGCAAGAAAATAGATTTTATCTTCATTAGGTTTGTGCTGAGTTCGGAGAGGATGCGCGCTGTGATCAGGAGTAGGGCCAGTGAAGAAGTTTCTGCAAATACTACAAACTGAAAATCCAAAATGTCACAACTGATGTAACAAGTGTGTAGAGCGCGAGGTGGCAAGCGATTTTGGTTTTTGGAGCACTGCAAAATTCCCTCTGGATCAAAAGATACGGCCCCCGGTATGATAGGCCTAACTTTGATCCCTAGAAGGCCTAAAAATGATGATGTGGCCTGCAGTGATGTGGCAGTAGGTGGTCACATGCCAAATGAAAACTGTGCCTATGGAGAGACAAGGGTGCCTAGCTGGCACTCATGAGGTGTCACTACTGAGAGTGCTCTCAACGGAAGCAAGAACGGAAGAAGGAGAGAGAGAGAGATAGAGAGCCACAAGTTTTGGTGGGTGCAGAACCACCCTAATCTTCTTTTTCATTCATTTATATATGTGTTTGAGTATTGTACATAACTGGGGTTAAGGCATAGTGACCTTTAACCCCCACAACCTCCCACTTAAAGGACAATGTGCCTTTAAGGGAGAACAACCAGTGAGCATACTATCCAATGCCCATCAATACACGACAATACTCAAACCGCTGACTAGGTAGACTCTTCGTCAGCATATCTACAGGGTTATCATCTGTATGAACCTTGACAAGCTCTATGCGCTTGTCATCAAGTACCTCCCTGATGAAATGGTACTTGACCTCAATGTGTTTGGTCTTTGCATGAAAGACCGGATTCCGTGCTAGCTGAATAGCACTCATGGAATCACTATGCAATGTCGGTACACCTGTATGAATCCCCAAATCTCCTACTAGCCGATCAAGCCATATAGCCTCCTTGCAACCCTCTGTGGCTGCAACATACTCAGCCTCTGTGGTAGACAAAGCAACACACTTCTGTGCACGAGACATCCACGACACTGCACCACCTGCAAATGTGAACACATAACCAGAAGTGGATCTCCTACTATCCACATGCCCTGCATAGTCTGAATCTGTGTACCCAAGTACACGCATGTCTCCTTTACCAAAGCAGATGCACATCTCCTTGGTACCCTTCATGTACCTCATGATGCACTTAACTGCCTCCCAATGCCTCTTTCCTGGATTAGCCATATACCGGCTAACAACTCCCACTGCAAATGCAATGTCTGGTCTAGTAGCTATCATAGCATACATAAGACTCCCAACTGCTGATGCATAAGGAACCTTGGCCATCATGGCCCTTTCCTCATCTGATTTGGGACTATCTGTATGACTCAGTTTCACATATGGAGGCAATGGAGTACTCACTGCCTTCCCCCCCTCCATATTGAAATGCTGCAATACTTTTGTAACATACTCTTTTTGTGAAAGCCAAAGGAGTTTCCTACTCCGATCACGCGTGATGCGCATACCAAGAATATGACCTGCAAGTCCCAAATCCTTCATATCAAAGGCCTCATGCAACTTGGCCTTTAATGCATCTAGCTCATAAGTATTCTTGCTAGCCAATAGCATATCATCCACATATAGTGCCAGGATTATCAGGCTACTATCCTTAGCCCTTTTAATGTAGAGGCAGTGATCAATTTCACTCCTTCTAAAACCCTGGGACCGAATGAAAGTATCAAACTTCTGATACCATTCTCTAGGTGCTTGCTTAAGACCATAGAGACTCTTCTTCAGCTTGCAAACTAAATGCTCTTTGCCCTTTTCTTCAAAGCCTTCCGGCTGCATCATGTAAATTTCCTCATGCAAATCCCCATGCAAGAAAGCTGTCTTGACATCCATCTGCATAAGCTCCATATCCTCTGATGCCACTAGTCCAAGCATGCATCTAAGTGTGGTCATCTTCACAACCGGAGAGAATATCTCATCAAAGTCCACACCCTTCTCTTGCTTGAACCCTTTAGCAACCAAACGGGCCTTGTACTTAGGCACATCATCACCTGTGACCTTCATCTTGTAGACCCATTTACATGGCAATGCTTTCTTTCCATGTGGCAAAGAAACCAAGTCCCAAGTCTTATTCTTCATAAGTGAACTCATCTCTGATTGCATAGCATACTCCCACTTGCGTTGATCCTCACGCATCATAGCCTCTCTATAGCAAGAAGGCTCCCCGCAATCAGTAAGCATCACATAGTCTACCCCTGGAACAAACCTATCAGGCGGTCTAGACACTCTTGATGATCTTCTCAAGGGCATTTCAGCTTGCTGTCCCACCTGCATATCAGCCACATTTGGCTCATCATTTCCACCAATAGATGATCCATCATCTACCCTTGATTGTATACCTGTGGGAGTACTTGGTGGTACCATTTCTTGCACATTTGGTGCATGGACAGCTTGCTGTCTATCAACATATGCAGGTGGATTAACATCTTGAAAAGTGATTTTCCTCATTTCCACATCCCTCATGGGTGCCTTATGCATCTTCTTCTCATTGAAGACTACATCATGGCTGCGTATGATCTTCTTTGCTTCTGGATCCCAGAGATGATAGCCCATCTCTCCACTTTCACCATAACCCAGAAAGATGCATTTCCTAGACTTAGGATCTAGCTTCTTTCGAAGCTCTTTTGGCACATGTGCATATGGCTCACACCCAAATATACGCAAATGAGAGTAAGAGGGCTTCTCGCCACTCCATGCCTCTTCAGGAATACCACCATCCAAACTCTTACTAGGTGATCTATTGATCACATGCACTGCAGTCTTCATTGCCTCGGCCCAAAAACCACCAGAAAGACTTGCATTGGAAAGCATGCATTGCAACCTTTCTTGAATGGTACGGTTCATCTTTTCTACAACTGGATTTTGCTCTGGAGTACGAGGGGATGTGAGCTCCCTCTTAATCCCACGTGTATCACAGAAATGCTGAAAGTCATGAGAGAGATACTCTCCACCATTGTCAGTCCGTAGGCATTTAAGCGTTCTACTTGACTGATTCTCAACCAAGGCCAGCCATTTCTCAAATACCTGGAACACATCACTCTTCCGAGCTATAGCATAAGCCCACACTTTCCTAGTTGCATCATCAATGAATGTCACATAGTATTCAGCCCCGCCTAATGACCGTGTAGGCATGGGACCACATACGTCTGAATGCACCAAATCAAGCATTTCAAACTCTTTCTTTCCCCTTCTTTTATGGGCTGATTTAGTCTGCTTTCCATAGAGACAGTGCTCACAAAATTCAAAATCAGAGAAACTCAAATGCGGTACATAACGCAAACGGCATAAGAGTTTCATTCCATTCTGGCTCATGTGCCCCAACCTGCAATGCCACAAAGAAGTGCTTGGCTGCTCGGTTATTGCAACAACATGATCAAATACCCCTGATACATGTAAGGGATACAAAGTCCCACACTTGGCACCCCTGGCCAAAAGCATAGAGCCCTTTTGAATTTTCCAACTCTGAAAGCCAAAAGTGGTGTGAAAACCAGCATCATCTAGCTGACCCACTGAAATAAGACTCTTGGTCAGCTTAGGCACATGTCTCACATGTTTCAAAACAAATGCAGAACCATTTGCAAAAGAAAACTTTATGTCACCAGCTCCCACTATGTCACATGCATAGTCATTTCCAAGATGCACACAACCTGTCTTTCCACTATCATAAGTGGAGAACCATTCCCTATGGGGAGTAACATGGAATGAAGCACCAGAATCCAAAATCCAATCCTGGGAATATGCATCATCTGAGGTGGTAAGCAACTCTGCAGATAAACTAGCCATGAAGAGAACATCATTGTCACTATCATGTGTGACTGCATTGATCTCCTCGATCTTCACTTTTCCTTTGTCCTCCCTTGGACTCTCTTCCTTTTGATTTGCACCCCAATTTGCATTCTTTTTCTTATACTTTTGCTCTCTTTTCAGCTTGTAGCAATCCTTTTTCATATGGCCCTTCTTGCCACAATGGTAACACTCAATGTTCCGTGCCCTGGATTTGCTACGAGACTTCCCTCTTTTTTGGGACTTCCCCCTGAACTGTGATCTACCCCTTTGCACATTTAAGGCTGCATCTTGCTTGTTGCCATCCATAGACTTCCGTCTAATCTCCTCGGCCAACAAGCTACCCACAACATCATCAAATTTCAGTACTCCACCAGGTGCAGAGTTACAGACAGCTGTACGGAAGGTATCCCATGAGGATGGCAATGAACATAAGAGAAATATTGCCTTAGTCTCCGCATCAAAATTCATTTTCTGAGCCTGAAGTTGGCTGAAAATAATATTGAATTCATTTAAGTGAAGCAATGGAGACCCCTTCCTTCATCTGCAACTCAAACAACCTCTTCATGAGGTAAACTTTATTAGAGGCAGTTTCCTTCTCATAAGTGGCACACAGTTTCTTCCACAAATCTTCCGTAGTCTGCTCATTTACTACTGTGAAATAAACTGACTCTGCAAGATGAAGTCTAATAGTAGACTTTGCTAATGCATCCATCTCATTCCAATCATCCTCAGACATATTTGTAGGCTTAGCTTCAATCCCTGCCAAGGGTTTAATCTGCTTCTTTTGAATAAGCACATCCCTTATTTGTTCTTTCCACAAAGAAAAGTTTGTCCCATCAAACTTTCTAATGCTGAAAAACTCCTTTTCAGACATGGAAGAGGATGCCATGATGCAAATGAAACAAAATCCCAAATGCTAGTACCTGCAAGAGAGAATCACACCAAATACTAGGTGCACCAAATGTGTATGCCACAATAGACTGAAATATCACCAAAACTCAAAGCTCAAAGCATCAAAAGATGCATCTGACTCATGTGCATATACTATGCATCCATATGAGCAAATCTTGCCCAAAAGAAAATGCCAATAAGTGCCAAATGACTCAAGCATAAACACCGTCCACTGGCATATGCATCAATAATATCTCATCCAAGAGAGCATAGCACTATTAGTGCATCACTTGCAATGTGTCAAAGCTGTCCCTCAGCATAAAATAGCATCCATGTGCAAAGCGTCCATAAAAATAGCATCTCACAAGGCAATTTGGGCCTATCAACGCATCCAATAAGGACCACAATGCATCCAAATGGCCTATAAATCATCCACTGCAACCCAATGCATACCACGAATGAGCGCACACTGCTCAACTGCAACCAGAGTGATCTGCATAAGATATGCTCAAGAAATCATAGTCCCACGGTAATGAGCGCTACTGAAAATAGAACCTGAGATGCCTCAAAACATGGGCGCCATTGCATAATCGGACTCAGCAAGAAAATCTGCAAATATCTCTCTCCTGCCAGAACTCCAAAATCCCAACCGATGAGTGAGAAATGGGAGTCAACACTTATCCACTGCCATGTGGCATAAATCTAAGGTTTCAAAACCTTAGAATGAAAAATGCATAACAGAGAGACGAAATCGAATACACATAGATCTATAACTTTGAAAATCCTCCACCAAATCGCGCAAGAACTGATAGGTAGGGGTTTTTGGGCGTCCGAAATGCAATGGGACAGACGGTTTTGGAAACCGTGGTCTCAATCACTGGGTCCAACACACGGACTGAAAAACGTTTTTGGAAATAGAGCTATTTGTAAACTCCACCGGAGTGCGAATGATGAGCAACATAGAAGTTTTAGGACCTCCTGAGTCCACCGGAACTGACAGATCTGCAAATGGTTGCCCCAAACTTGAGTTCCAACACCCGGGCAAAAAACGCAGAAACTGACACAGTGAGTCAGAAATCCAATGAAATGATCCCAGATTCAAGAATAAAGGTGTTTCCAAGCTCCTAAAGTAATGTGGACACCAAAAGCAAGCAATAGTTGCCTCTACAAGTCAATACGGACTCTCTGTCATCGAACGGAACAGAGAAAAGCTCAAAAAACGACTTTTTCTTTCAAACCACTTAACAGGCTCTCAAAACCACTTCGTAAAGCCAAAGTGACTTTTCCAAAGGTTCCTCCAAGGTCTCTGCACACTCGGATGCAAGTAAAGTCACCCACAAAGCTTCCTACAGAGCTTCTCCTTCCTCCCACAGAGCTGATGAGCTTCCAAGCATTCACGCACGCTCAGCTAGATCACCCGGGCTCTGATACCAGTTGAGAGTGCTCTCAACGGAAGCAAGAACGGAAGAAGGAGAGAGAGAGAGATAGAGAGCCACAAGTTTTGGTGGGTGCAGAACCACCCTAATCTTCTTTTTCATTCATTTATATATGTGTTTGAGTATTGTACATAACTGGGGTTAAGGCACAGTGACCTTTAACCCCCACAACTACCACATAGCATGCTGACTGGGTAGGCTGATGCTGACTAGGTAGGCTAATGATGTGGTAGCTCTGGCAGGTGCTGCTGATGTGGCATTGATCTAGTCACTGATGATGTGGCATATGGACTAGGTCTACTGACATGGCAGTGCCGGTGCTGATGTGGCACCTAAGGGTCTTCGATGACATGGTAGTTTGTGACATCATGCCACATGCAACAGTGAGATAAGGTGAGCATGTGACATGGCAACAAGGCTAACGTGGTGCACATGCCACGTGTCAAAAGCTGGAGGAGATATGAATTGAAGGAATATTTTAGATTCCAAATGAAATCGATTGGATTTTGTTTCCATGCGGGGTCTATGTGAGGCGGTTGTGGAGTAGAGCTTGTTGAGGACATTGAAGGTCCAGTGCTAGGACTGCTTGTTCTACACTGGGGCTATCAGGCTCACCGCTAGTTGGTTTGCTTGCTAGTGAACTGCCATTTCTTTGTTCGCTTATGCTTTGTTGAAGGTCGTTGTGCTAGTCTTCTCGCATCACGGGCATCAGCTGCTTGAGTCCACTGCCTTGTTGAGGGGTCCCTCTTGAGGTAGTGTTTGCTAGGTCGGAGGACAATCTGTCTCACACGTCGGCTGAAGCTTCTTGGTTCAGTGGGCTGCTTGTTGTAGTAGAAGTGATGTGGAGCTCATTGTTGTCATAGTTGCTGCACTTGTTGAAGTTTCTAGGTCGCTTTAGAAGTTTGTTGCTTCTTTCGAGTTGTTCTGGCCTTGAAGTCTCCCTTACTGCAGTAGGTAGTCTGCGCTAAAGTTTGCTGTGCGTTTGCCAATAGAGTGCTATAAAGGCTTTAGTTGTAGATAAGAGAACCCGAACCTCTCACAAAAAACTCTGAAATGGATGTCAGAGAATGAAGCTCACAATGAAATCTTTGAAAGGACCCTATGGAACTTCATAACAGCATAACTTGAGCTCCATGTGATGGAGTCAAAAGCTTTTTGATGCAAAACGTAGAGAGCGGAATGAGCTCTACGAGGATAAGCTAGATAGACAATGAAGGTGCCTCACAGAGAGGGCTTGTGCATTGATGGAAGCAAGGGCTTGGACTCTCTCTCAACAAAATCTCTCACGCAAGAATCAAAGAATGCCTCGCACATGGAGGGCTTAGTGCCTTGATGGAATGCAAGGGCTTGGGAGGATGTGGTGCTCTCATACCATGTTAACGAAAATGAGAGGGGGAGAGAGAGGAGTGCACACAAGATACTAACTATACACTAATTGTATTCCAAGAAAAATAGGAATATATACATGGACCCCTTAAGGTTAGGGTTATTGTTTGTCTCATAACCCTTATGGTGCAATTTACAGACACCATTCTCAAGAATATCATCTAGAGGTGCTTAAACAATGTGACAAAAGAAAAAAATCGATTTGTGGACATGGTTGATTTGTAGGATGTACAAATCCTTGTATATGGAATTGAGTTAAAATTATATAGGCACTTTCACAGAAAACAATTGATATTTGAAAGCAAAAACTCTAATGACTCTCTTAGTTGAATGAATCAGTTTCTTCTCAATTTTAATTTGGTGTGTTTTTTAAATGAAAGAAGAGAACACTTTTTTCAACTAATAATCATAGACATTTTTGGGTTCTAGAGTAAAATGTAAGTAGTACATGCCTTTTTTCATAAAAGTACTAGTTTTTTAAAATGCTTGACATGAAGTGTATATTTTGTGCCTATAATTTTGACAAGATGCACATTTTTTGGGATTTTTCCCAAAAAAGGAGTTGACTTGTCATTTGCATGACTTTGTTGTCGTTTTTTATGAGTCAGTGTTAGTAGAGAAAATTGATGTAAGGTGCAACACATTTGATCGAGAAGTCATGGGCAATTTTTCACAAGCCTAGTAGAGCTAGCGTGAGCGATACTTTCATTGCAAGCAAAATGCATTATGTTGGAACCATACAATATATTTTGCAAGTGAACTTTTGGAAATTCCAAGTATTTATATTTGATGTGAAATGGTTCAAAGTCATTTGTAGCGGTGCTTAGGCTACAGTTAGGAAGGATCCAAATGGACTTTTTGCCATTGACTCAACAAAAATTTGGGATGACCTTATTGACACATTTGTGCTACCCATGCACTGCAAGCAAGTAAGCATTTCTTGTATGGATATCATTTGCTGCTCAACTTCATCAAAGATTCTATGAACACCATGGATTTTCGTTTTAGGCGGTCTTTCAACCCGATTGAGTGGACAACGAGTGGTGGTTTGTGATTTGAGTTGCACCTAGAAACCAACATGTATTTTAAGATATGGAAGTAGAGAATGAAATGGAAGAGCAAGAAATAAATGGGTTGGAAGCTAGCACTTCATGTACCCATTTTGCCAGAGTTCTGGAAAGTGAAGATAGTTTGAGCTCCTCAGAGGGTTCTTAGATACTCATTTGGGACACCTCGATCTACATGCTAAAGATGTGCGAGACTTGATCACGGATGATTGAGATGATGAGCATCACTCTCACAATGAAGATTTTAGTGACGCTTCAATTGATTAATAAATCGAGAACAACATTGATCAAATATATTTTACAATGTGAAAACATTCCAATTTGATTTGAATTTTGGAAGGTTTACCAAGGATGACTATCAACGTTTTTTTTGACGTTGTGTGTTTTTTCCAGAGGCATTTTCGACTGAAATATCGACACTAATCTAGCACATGACACTAATATAGATGCTAATATCGACAAAAATATAGACGTTATGATTTTTTGTCTGTAATATCGACAAAATAGTTCTTGGCCATAAAACTAAGTAATACTCATTTAAAAAAAGCATCATAAAAGGACCTAATAGTAGTAGTGTTGGCACAACCAAGAGTGTATGTTTTGGACTATTCCATATACTTTGCAAGTTTCCAACTAAACGATGCAGAGATATAGTACAAGACTATAGAGAGGGAAGGTCTCGTGGTGGTATATGCTTTGAATAAATTCCATCACTACTTGTTAGGAAACAAGATTGTGTTCTTTGTGGACCACCAAGCACTCCTTTACTTAGTAAACAAACCCTACATGATAAGATGCATCATGGAGGAGATGCTCATCCTCTTAGAACTGAATTTCACCATAGTAGTCCACAAGGGACACACCCATTTCATGGAAGATCATATGTCTTGGATCCTCAATGGAGGGAGAACCCGCTAGTGTAAATGATGATCTACCAGATGCCCCTTATTCCTTGTTAGAATTAATCCCATAATGGGATCAATAAGTTGGTCATTTCTTGGCCAATAGGTTTCCACAAGATAAGGCCCTTAATCAAGATAGGGCCTGAAAACATATCAAAGATGCAGCACCATACCAATTGATAGCCCACCAAATCTATTGAATGGGTAAGGATGGAATAATTTGCCACTGTGTCCACAAGGATTAGTTTAAAGAAGTGTTGGAAGAAGCCCATTCGAGCACTACAAGAGGTCACTTCGGAGGAGAGTTCATGGCCCGCAACGTGCTATAAGCTGGCCTATGGTGGCCCACTCTCTTTGCAGATGTCATAGGACCAATCAATCTAGTGGCAAAAGGGACACAAGCCTAATACATTATCATGGCTATCGATTATTTCACGAAGTGGGTAGAAGCCAATGCTACTTGGAATGCCAACCCACAATTCCTGAATGAGGATTTTATATCACGCTCAGGCCCTTCGCTCAAAATCAAGAGCGACCGTGGAACCCACTTTATCAATGAAATGATTCGTATTCTAATGAGTGAGTTCCTAATTGTTCATAAAAAATCCACTCTCTACTACCCTAGAGCCAAGCCTCATTGTCATTCAGCATGGATTCATGGAAGTGTAATGTTTCTTTGTGGGAATATTTATATGCATAGTGCAAAATTGGGGCACCTTTTTTTGTTTTAATTGTTTTGCACATAAGGAGCATATGCTTTTTTATTTTAGGAGAACCTGGTTGTTGTCAATACCATGCTATTGCAAGAATGTTTTGGTATTCAAATTTAATTCCTTTAGTTTGCAAGAAAATGTTAAGTACCCACAATAGACACATGGGTGTTAGGAGAGTCTTCAATCTTTCTTGTATACAAGACTTGAAGTTGAGCAAAGAGGCTGCTTTTGCATTTTTTTGTTCGATTTTCTCTTGATTTTATGGGTCTATGGGCAAAGTTGTTGCTTGTGGTGAGCCATACATAGGTTGAAATTAGACTGGTGGCAAAAGCAAAGGAAGCAATGGAGATTTTTGTCTATCCTCCTATGAAGCTGCAGTAATCTTGTAAACTATCCTAATAATAGCCTCAAAAGTGTACTTGTGTGGAAACATGGCAACATGTGTACTTGCAATTTCTTTAGCACTCAACATGGTGTACAATTTTTGACAATGTCATTCAACTAGCTTCATCTTCTTTTGCCCATACATGGTATGTGTGCTATTGTTTCATTGTATTTAAAGGCAATATAGTTAGAGACTTACCATTTTTTTCTATGTGTACAAAGGTGCAACTGTCTTGAATCAAGAACCAAAACTACCAAGTGACTCAACAAGAGTGAAGCTATCCTCTGTCAAAGAATGGAACAGGTGTTGATATGTGTGAGATAAATGCCGATGATAGGTTCCGTAGGGACTAACACCATTCGGGAACTAATCGGGAATTTTTGGGTAGGGCTTTAGATTGGCTTTTGTGGATTATCTCCTCTAAGGTAGCTAGTCCTATAACTAGTCTACACGTTGAACAATATGAAAAAGCAGCAAAATAGATTTTTAAAATTATATAGGCACTTTCATAGAAAACAATTGATATTTTAATGCAAAAGCTCTAATGACTCTCTTAGTTGAATGAAGCAGTTTCTTCTCCTTTGTAAGTTGTCATGTTTTTCAAATTAAAGAAGAGAACACTTTTTTCAATTGATAATCATAGACATTTTTAGGTTCTAGAGTAAAATGTTAAGTAATACTTTATGCCTTTTTTCATAAAAGTACTAATTTTTTAAAATGTTTGACATGAAGTGTATATTTTGTCCCTATAATTTTCACAAAATGCACATTTTTTGGGCTTTTTCCAAAAAAGGAGTGACTTTGTTGTTGTTTTTTATGACTTGGTGTTAGTAGAAAAAATTGATGTAAGGTGCAACACATTTGATCGAGGAGTCATGGGCAATTTTTCACAAGCCTAGTAGAGTTAGTGCGAAGGATACAAATCTCATCACAGGTGAAATGGATTATGTTGGAGCCATACAAGATATTTTGCAAGTGAACTTTTTGAAATTCCAAGTATTTATATTTGATGTGAAACGGTTCAAAGTCATTTGTAGCAGTGCTCAGTCTACGGTCAAGAAGGATCCAAGTGGATTTTTTGCCATTGACTCAACAAAAATTTGGGATGACCTTATTGACACATTTGTGCTACCCATGCACTGCGAGCAAGTAAGCATTTCTTGTATGGATATCATTTGCTGCTCAACTTCATCAAATATTGAATGAACATATCATGGATTTTTGTTTTAGGTGGTCTTTCAACCCGATCAAGTGGACAACCAGTGGTGGTTTGTGATTCAAGTTGCACCTAGAAACCAACATGTATTTTAAGATGTGGAAGTAGAGCATGAAATGGAAGAGCAGGAAATAAATCGGTTGGAAGCTAGCACTTCACGTACCCCTTCTACCAGAGTTTTGGAAAGTGAAGATAGTTTGAGATCCTCAGAGGATTTCTCAGATACTGATTTGGGAGATCTTGATCTACATGCTAAAGATGTGCGAGACTTGACCACGGATGATTGAGATGATGAGCATCAACAATCTCACAATAAGGATTTTGGTGATGCTTCAATTGATTAAGAAACGGAGAATAACATTGATCTAATATATGTTACAATGTGAAAAAATTTCAATTTGATTTGAATTTTGGAAGGTTTACCAAGGATGACTATCAATGTTTTTTTTGATGTTGTGTGTTTTTTCCAGAGGCATTTTTGCCTGAAATATCGACACTAATCTAGCACATAATGCTAATATAGATGCTAATATCGACAAAAATATAGACGTTATGATTTTTTGTCTGTAATATCCACAGAACGATTCTTGGCCATAAAACTAAGTAATATGCATTAAAAGAAAGCGTCATAAAAGGAGCTGATGGTAGTAGTGTTGGCATAGCCTCTTAAGAGTGTATGATTTTGACTATTCCATATACTTTGCAAGTTGCCAACTAAACGATGTAGAGATATACTACATGACTACAGAGAGGGAAGGTCTCGTGTTTGTCTATGCTGTGAATAAATTCCATCACTACTTGTTAGCAAACAAGATTGTGTTCTTTGTGGACCACCAAGCACTCCTTTACTTAGTAAATAAACCCTACATGATAAGATGCATCACACAATAGATGCTCATCCTCTTAGAACTCAACTTCACCATAGTAGTCCATAAGGGATGCACCCATTTCATGGAAGATCATATGTCTTGGATCCTGAATGGAGAACCCAGTGGTGTAGATGATGATCCCTCAGATGCCTCTTATTCCTTGTAGACTTAATCCCATAATGGGATCAATAAGTTGGGTCATTTCTTGGCCAACAGGTTTCCACAAGATAAGGCCCTTAACCATGATAGACCCTGAAAATGTATCATAGATGTAGCACCATACCAATTGATAGCCAGCCAAATCTATTGAATGGGTAAGAATGGACTAATTTGTCTCTGTGTCCATGAGGATGAGTTCAAAGAAGTGTTGGAATAAGCCCATTCGAGCACTGTAGGATGTCACTTCGTAGGAGAGTTCATGGCCTGCAAGGTGCTATAAGTTGGCCTATGGTGGCCCACTCTCTTTGCAGATGTGGCCAAATTCACCAAGCATTGTTAGCCTTTCCAACAGACTTCCATACCTCATAAGCAAGATTATATGCCTCTAATAGGAGTTCTCACTAATCAACCTTTTGGGAAATGGGGCATTGATTTCATAGGACCAATCAATCTAGTGCCAAAAGGGACACAAGCTTAATGCATTATCATGGCTACCGATTATTTCACGAAGTGGGTAGAAGCCAATGCTACCAAGAATGTGAACCCACAAGCAACGACCAAATTCCTATATGAGGATTTTATATCAAGCTTTGGCCTTTCGCTCGAAATCAAGAGCGACCATGGAATCTACTTTATCAATGAAATGATTCGTATTCTAATGAGCAAGTTTCTAATTCTTTAGAAAAAATCCACTCCCTTCTACCCTAGAGCCAAGCCTCATTGTCATTCAGCATGGAAGTGTAATGACTCTTTGTGGTAAGATTTATATGCATAGTGAAAATTGGGGCACCTTATTTTGTTTTAATTGTTTTGCACATAAGGAGCATATCCTTTTTTATTTTAGGAGAACATGGTTGTGTTGAGACGAAGAGAAAGAGGAGAGAGACGGACACAAGAGTTGTGTTGAGAGGAAAAGAAACAAGAGAGAGACAAACACAAGCATTTCTCCCAAGGAAGTGATTCTATTCATAGATCATAGGCATATATATAGTTGAGGACTAGGTTGAGTTAGCAAAAGCTATATATAGTTCTAACACCCCCACTCAAACTAGGCCCTCTAGCTACGGATGAAAAAGCCCTTAGGGAGTACAAGGGAAAAACCTGAGCCAGTTTGAATGATACAGTGTAATGTTGGGTGATACAATGCAAATTGCATGTGGATAGTACAAAGGCATAAGACAAGCACTTGTCCATAGTACAGTGCAAAGTGTAGGCGCTATGTTTGGTGCATGATACAGTGCAAAGTATGTGTGGAAAATGGAAAAATATGCTTGAAAATGTCAACTTGTTTGACATAGTGATGATGCATAATTAGGGCTTGAGATCTTCAAGTTCGATGTTTGAGCTCTTCATATGACATAGTGATGATGCATAATTAGGGCTTGAGATCTTTAAGTTTGATGTTTGAGCTCTTCATCTAAATAGTAGAGCTTGTCGTCTCCAAGTTCAATTTGGTTTAACCTCTTCAAACCTTTATAACCAAGTTCAATCATATGGATTAGACATAGCTTACATAATCATAGGCGAAAATGAAATAACAACCTCTTCTCATCTGGAAGTACTGAACAACAAAAAATACAACGAGCGTAAGCCACACACGTATGACAAGAGGCAAGCTGGTGTGGATTAGACATAGCTTACATAATCATAGCGGGAATAAAATAACAACCTCTTTGCATCCGGAAGTACCGAACAACTGAGAAGACGAGCATCCGAGATTACAAAGAACATCCAGAAGTAACCAAGAGAATGGGCATCCACGAACGGTGATGACGTCCAAACAAGTACTTGATAGTAATCCATATGTGCCATGTCCAAACAAGTACTTAATAAATAATCCATATGTGCCATGTCCAAACGAGTACTCAAGAAGTTAGCCATATGTGTTCATCTAAAAGACATTGAACCTTGCCACATTCAAATGAGTATGCAATATGACCACGTCCAAATGAGTACTCAATAAGTAATCCATATGTGTTCATCGTGAAAGCCAGATAAATATGTGTCACATCCAAATGACGACTCAGTAATAATCCATGTACCACGTCCAAACGAGTACTCAAGTAGTTAGCCATATGCCACGTCCAAATGAGTACTCAAGCAATTAGCCATATGTGTTCATAAAATTATCACCTGAAAGACATTGAACCTTGCCACGTCCAAACAAGTATGCAATAGGTAATCCATAGGTGCCACAACCAAACGAGTACTTCATAAGTCAACCATATGTGTTTATCGTGAAAGACATATAAGTATATCTCACCACACATAAAGGGAGAAATAAAAGTATGCCTTGCTTGAAGATATAAGGTGAACCAATAAGTAAATACATACCATAAGTCATTAATAAGTTAATCGACAAAGAAGGAACAAACCACTGGTTTAGCAAGACCTTGCATGCACTTGTAAATATAGATGAGTATGAAAAACAAAGTAGATGTACTCATCCTGTAGGTATGCAATGTGCATTTAGTCCATTGGATTAATTGTATCTAGGCACTTGTGCAAACCTGCATGTACTCGGAGACACAACGAGGACACAATTGAGTGGAAGAAAGAGAACATGCTTTCAAAATAATAAGATAATCCAAAGTACCTCTCACCTTCAAAATAACATAAAACATTTAGGAAATCTAGAGTAAATGATAAGATAATCGAAGAAAATCTAGCCTTCAAAACAATACAAAATATTTTGAAAGGTCCTTTGAATCAATCAGCTCATGTTGAAAGTAAAGCTTGATATAGAATATTTGGCAAGTCTCTTTAACCAAGATTCATGGAAACTTGAAGCTGCAGCTAAACTTGTTAGCAAAACATAATAATACATGTATTATCATTGTGAATAAAACACCAAGCATATGAATGTAATGGAATACAAATAACATAACCTTTCAAGTGGAATATCAAGAACAAAGCATTGTACTGAACTACGATGATATCATGGTTCCCAATCATGTACAACATTAAAGAAAGTTGGTTTATCTCTATACCAACAGGCAAAGAAAAGCTCCAACACATAGATGTATGTCATAGTAGTTGCTAAAAAACAATCAAGTTTTGAGAGGTACCTGAGGATAGATATTGACAGAGCTCTTTGGTTGAAGGAAGTTCTATGAATGTTGAGTAGCAAAGCACTTACTCAAAGACTCAGCAAGCGATGCACTAAATAAGAAGCTGGTTAGTAAAGGATGCACTAAATAAAATTAGCTTAATATATGTGAAGCATCATTGGTTTTTACTTTTGCAAAAGCAATATGAAACCACAAGTGCTGAAGTGCTAAACTCTTGTTTTCACTGATGACCTAATAGAAATAAACAATTACTTTCATATGGTAGATAATCTTTTGTCCAAGTGATTTTCTCAATCATCTTTCTGGTCTATTGAACGTATATAATTATCACTACAAAAGCATGTGGATGGGGCTGCCTTACTCTTAACGACAAGATTGAAATTTGAGACTCTACTTGGCATCGATTAGATAAGATCTTCATCCCTAAAGATTGACTACGCTTACAACAACGATCCTGTGCTCTTGGTTTTTATGGATATGACTGGTGGGTGTTGCGTCTCCTCTTCATCTAAATTTTTGTTGAGTCCTATAGCTAAAGAAGCTTTCTTTATGTGATTGAGCATCTTATTGCTTCATGTGGGAACCTGAAAGCATGATATGCTAGTGTGTCAAATACAAGGGAATGCAAATACTAAGTGCAAGATGGTGTGATTAACTGGTGGATACTGAAAGCGGGACGCCGACACCATATCAGAAACTTTTTCATTGCTTTTGCTTCAATTATTGTTGATTCTATAAAAGTATGAACCTTTTCCATCCTCATGTCCTAGATCAAGTCCTCTTTGGTTATGGGTGTTCATCTTTCTCTCTAAACACTCTTCTATCAGTTTATTTTGACAGTAGGCAGCCAAAAGAAATAAGCATAACTTTCTTACTTGAAATCGGAATATAATGATCCAACCAGTCAAAATAACCGATGCATACGCTTTGAATAAGCCAACATGGGCCATTTTCATCAATCATGATCACAACGCTGATTTGTGATGCAGATTTGATAACTCAAAACCTAGCGATCAAGTAGTCAAAGCAATCCAAAAGAACATTCTGTTTATGATTGCATTGTCAGATTGACAAAAATCATGTCGCTTTCTCCTCACAGTCACGCTAGAGCGTAGTCACGCTCTGATACCATGTTGAGAGGAAGAGAAAGAGGAGAGAGATGGACACAACTTGTTGTGTTGAGAGAAAGAGAAAGAGGAGAGAGACAGGCACAAGAGTTACTCCCAAGGAAGTGATTCTATTCATAGATCATAGGCATATATATAGTTGCGGACTAGGCTGAGTTAGGGCAAGCTATATATAGCTCTAACATGTTGATGTCAATATCATGCTATTGCAAGAATGTTTTGGTATTCAAAATTCATTCCTTTAGTTTGCAAGAAAATGTTAAGCACCCACAATAAACACATGGGTGTTGGGAGAGTCTTCAATATTTCTTGCACACAAGACTTGCAGTTGAGCAAAGAGGCTCCTTTTGCATATTTTCTCTTGATTTTCTCTTGATTTTGTGGGTCTATGGGCAAAGTTCTTGCTTGTGGTGAGCCATGCGTATGCTAAAATTAGACTGGTGGCAAAAGCGAAGGAAGCAATGGAGATTTTTGTCTATCCTCCCTTGAAGCTGCGGTAATCTTGTAAACTATCCTAATAATAGCATCAAAAGTGTACTTCTTGTGTGGAAACATGGCAACATGTGTACTTGCAATTTCTTTAGCACTCAACATGGGGTAAGTTTTGACTATGTCATTGAACTAGCTTCATCTTCTTTTGCTCATACAGGGTATGTGTGCTTTTGTTTGGTTGTAATTAAAGGCAATATAGTTAGAGACTTACAATTTTTGTCTATGAGTACTTGGAATTGGTAGACACCCCACTTTGAACAATTTGCGAAAGGCATGTTGACCATGACAAAAAACAATGAATTTGGTGTTTAGTACATGGGAGGACTTTTTTACAGCGTGCAGGACATTGACAGGCAATCAACTGTGTTTCAGTGCCCATAAAATACATATGGAGTATTAATTTCCCATGTTTCGACGACCATCAATGCATCTGAACCATGGGGCTATCACATGCACAATCTTTTGATAATCCCCCGGTAAATTCATACTAACTTTGTAGGGCACGTGGAAGATTGTCCAGCCTAGATTGTGGACTCTGAGACTCTAGAGTCCAGCTAGAGTACATACGTGGAATGTGTGTGTGTGTGTGTGTGAGAGAGAGAGAGAGAGAGAGAGAGAGAGAGAGAGAGAGAGAGAGAGAGAGAGAGAGAGAGAGAGAGAGAGAGAGAGAGAGAGAGAGAGAGAGAGAGAGAGAGAGAGAGAGAGAGAGAGAGAGAGAGGGTGCCATGTTGTCAAAGAAATAGATATTCGACTCTCAATGAAAAAATCACCCTAGATTGCAAATCAAGGAGCCAAGTCAATTAAGTGGACTTGGAGAGCAAGAGAAGATGACATGCTTTCAAAAGAACTAGATATTATATATCCCACTCTCAATTAACAAAGCCACCCTAGATTGCAACTCAAGGAGCCAAGTCACGTGGAGTTGGAGAGCAAGTACATAGCTTCATGCATGTTGTATAGCTTCATGCATGTTGTAGCAAGCAATAAGCAATATAAATTAGAGCAACTTTGATTATTGTTAGACATACTTGAACACATATCGAAAGCATCCTTATAGGAGAGCCAAAGCCTAGAATTTGAAGCTCCCTAAAGAAAGATTGATAAGGTCTAACAAATCTGGGTTCTAAGTGGCACCACAAGGAGTCAGAATAAGGATGAATCAGTTGTATTAGAATTCCCTACAAATTATTAGAAGCCCAAAGGCATATGAAAAATGCAGCAAGCCATGGGTGAGATCAACAAAAAAAGAATCAAAATCATGTGGCCCAATTAAAAAGCTTTTATATCGATGTAATAGAAGGAATAGTAAATTTGTTGAATAAATAGAGTGGTGGATGTGAGATCCCAAAAATTAAAAAAGATTTCTTTTAAAGTATTTAAAACTTACAAAATCAACTACAGAAGTTTGGGTGACATTAGCAGGTATACTTTAAGAAAAACATGATTAAATTATATTTTGATCATCATTTTCTAGATCCTCTATAGTCATCTGGTCAAATCAAGGGAAAACACTTTAGCTATCTATGTTGTGCTTATGTGGGAAAATGATAAGAGACTGGATTCATCTAGGCTAGTCTTGTTGGCAATGAATGGGACTTGGAACATTATTCTAGGCATAGCATTGTAAATATGTATCAAAAATCTTATAGTCATGCTAGTGAGGGAAATCAAAGGAATGAACATTTTGCAATCCAAAAATTTGAATCGATTCATATTGATGATAAATATTAGTAGGTCAAATCATATAGTAGAGGTGAAAAGACAACTAATCAATAATGGTGAGGACGTGGCATGCGTTTTAAAAATGTGCCCTTTAGTTTCGAGGAGAGGTCACATTATTTCACACTCTTTAAAAGATGCCACGCATGCTTTTTCTTGAAAAGCTGAAAATATTAAAAGACTAATAATTGATAATGATGAAAGAGTGACATTCTTTTAAACATGTTTCCAAAGGAATAACAGTTGAGAGCTAAGCCTTTGCACCCTTTAAAGTTGCTACACATGCAATATGTCAAGATATTTCCACATCCAAAAGAAAGAATGCCTCATTGATTAGACCATTTTCTTTTATTCTTGAGGGATTTTTCAAAAGATATTTTGTAAGTATAGATGGAGAGATTGCACTAAATATGAATGTACCATTGCAAATGACTCGATAGCTATTTTATTTTATGTGTTGAGCATGAGCATTTGATAAAAATATACATATAGGAGTCAATCCAACTAGATATGGAATAAAAGCCTACCCCACATACATCTAGCATATACATATGTGCTCCAAGCACGCACATGTGTGTGGGGGGTGTGTGTGTGTGTGTGCGCGCATGCGTGTGCATGCGTGTGTGTCTATATGTGCATGCACGTGCGCACGAGTGTGTGTGTGTGTGTTCATTAATGTAATTACATTTGTAGTGGTATATTGTATATTGAATATAAACTTTAATCTTAACTGTAGTTGTTTTTTGAATATATCACTCCTAATTTAATCTTTATGTACTCATATTTGCAATCACAACTGCATCTGTGATCAGACATGCACCCACACACATGTGGATGCCACACAAAAATGATATTTCATACTTTAAGATTTTTCTTAAATATTCTTCAAAGTTTTGTGTAATAAGACTTTTAAACTAGCTACGTTTTGTTGTGAAAATATGTAAATATGGAACAATCAAAACCTTCATCTTGTTAATTTAGTAGCAATGTTATTCTTTCTCATTGTTGTATCTACTTTAAAAATTACCGAGTCTATATATACTTTTTTTATTGTACTCATGAATCCAATTCAAAAGGATGGACTCACATAAGTAGCTTGATAATATCCTTATCCATGTCCAATCTACATATTTATCCTATGGTAGTACGAGGTCAGTAAAACATTCATTCTCTCATGAAAAATAATTTGATAATTCCCTTGACCTTGGTAGATTTAGATGACCTAGACATCATTGCAATATTGTATGGAAAGGAAACATCATCTATCTATTCTATTAAGGAA